>NC_069506.1:15547866-15840366 GCF_027579735.1 Bombina bombina
CTCTTGCGTAAGGCAAATCATTAGCTAGCGCATCTTGTTTATTAGAATCCTTTTAAGCAGTATTTTATATTCCAAGAAGACTCCTTGTAGCTGACACTGCTCTTAAAGGGATAGGAAAGTAAAAATTTAACTTTCATGATTCAGATAAAATATGTAATTTTAATTAACTTTTAAATTTACTTCTATTTTCAAATGAGCTTCATTCTCTTGGTATCCCTTGGAGCTATACGTGACATGGGAGGGACCTGTGTGATGTGGGCAGAGTCTGGGAACAATCAGCGGCGTGACTAAATGAAGATTGGGATCTCAGAAAGTGTGATGACTGGAAGACAGGTATCTTTCAAATTTATTTTTATATATGTCTTTTTATTGTGTTTTCAGATTACAAACCTGTAACAGATACAGATTAATGATGCAAATTTTGTGTACAAAAAGTGATGAGAAATCAAGAAACTTCCAACTAATATAGAAATGTTTCAGATGAAACCATAAACCAAACCACCAATATAGATCTCATTAACATTGTCCTGGGAATTCTAAAGTGTTCTGGAATATAACTATACAAACGTTAAGGAAATTCAATCCTTGAATCAAATGGTTACTTGACTAAATTAACAATAAATTCAAATGTCAATAGTTGATAAAATTTAAATATTATATCGTTTTTTTTGTTGTTTTTTTTTCCTGTAACAAAAGTGAACAAATGATACAGCGAAAGAATATCCAAGGATTAATAAAGAAGCAGCACGTCTATGCAAATTGAATTAGTCATAGAAAATATAAGTGAAACTGTGTAAGTGTGGAGTGGTGTGGACAGTTTCCGCTATCTCCTCTCCAGGTCCAATAAAGTTAAGATTTAGATTTTATTACAACATTAACACGATGTAACCAAAGGGCTTACTGTCTGAATAAAATAACATAGTACACGGGTATTAAATATTAAGTGTTAATAAATATATAGATGACTAAGGGCTCGCTTCCATTGAGCCATAATTAGGTTTGCGTGAGCTCGCAAATGGATAAATATGCTGTCGGAAACTATTTAGTTTATCGACTGCTTCTGATGGTGCGCTATACCTCAATTTCAGCAACCGGACTCCGGCTGCTTAAAACATTTTCACATCCTACATTGAGAAAAATTACACCCAGCTCAACTAGGTGTGAAAGAGGAAAAGGGATCTTTTTGATGCCTGGTTCCCATTGAAACTGTTGATCTTGCAAACAATCGGCTAGATCGGCGAGTTTTGCAGTAAGAGCTGCTCAGTACTAACTTGCAAGTTATTGTCACCGCTCACTGACCTACAGCGCTGGTATTACAGGTTTCCAAAAACCCGGCGATAGCAGGCAATATTGTAGCGTAAAGCAAAATTGAGCTCCATACCGCACTCCAATACCAGTGCTGCGGTGAGCTGGTTTTACGTGCTCATGCACGATTTCCCCATAGACATCAATGGGGAGAGCCGGCTGAAAAAAGCCTAACACCTGCAATAAAGGAGCGTAAAGCTCCGTAATGCAGCCCCATTGATTCCTATGGGGAAACTAAATTTATGTTTACACCTAACACCCTAACATGAACCCCGAGTCTAAACACCTCTAATCTTCTGCCCCCAACATCGCTGACACCTACATTACACTTATTAACCCCTAATCTGCTATCCCCGCCACCGCTGCCACCTACCTACACTTATTAACCCCTAAGCTGCCACCCCTAATGTCGACGCCACCTACATTACACTTATTAACCCCTAATCTGCCTGACACCTACCTTATACTTATTAACCCCTAATCTGCCTGACACCTACCTTACACTTATTAACCCCTAATCTGCCTGACACCTACCTTATACTTATTAACCCCTAATCTGCCTGACACCTACCTTACACTTATTAACCCCTAATCTGCCACCCCTAATGTCGATGCCACCTACATTATACTTATTAACCCCTAATCTGCCTGACACCTATTACACTTATTAACCCCTAATCTGCCTGACACCTACCTTACACTTATTAACCCCTAATCTGCCAACCCTAACATTGCCACCATCTACCTACATTTATTAACCCCTAATCATCTGCCCCCAACGTTGCCGCCACTATACTAAAGTTATTAAACCCTAACCCTAAGACTAACCCTAACACCCACTAACTTTAATGTTAAAAATAAAATAAATCTAAATAAAAATTACTATCATTAACTAAATAATTCCTATTTAAAACTAAATACTTACCTATAAAATAAACCCTAAGCTAGCTACAATAAAACTAAATACTTACCTATAAAATAAACCCTAAGCTAGCTACAATAAAACTAAATACTTACCTATAAAATAAACCCTAAGCTAGCTACAATAAAACTAAATACTTACCTATAAAATAAACCCTAAGCTAGCTACAATAAAACAAAATACTTACCTATAAAATAAACCCTAAGCTAGCTACAATAAAACTAAATACTTACCTATAAAATAAACCCTAAGCTAGCTACAATAAAACTAAATACTTACCTATAAAATAAACCCTAAGCTAGCTACAATATCACTAATAGTTACATTGTAGCTAGCTTAGGGTTTATTTTTATTTTACAGGCAAGTTTGTATTTATTTTAACTAGGTACAATAGTTACTAAATAGTTATTAACCAGCAACAAAATGATTAGCTAAGACCTAAACTGGGATATTTCTTGCTACTTATGAGTTGTTAAGTTTACAACAGGAATGTAATCACATCACACTTCTTTACTTTATTTCCATCCTCTTAACTGAGCCACACCCAGCTCTATTCTGTTAAACAATGTGAGTCATATTTTCTAGGGAAATTAGTATATTGGGCCAAAGTATTGTACAATACTTCATACGAACTGCAGCAAATGCTTTAAATCATCTATTTTGGATTCAGGCTCAGAATTTAGTGGAATAACTCAAAATCAACATCAATTATTTTCTTAAAACCTTAATAAACTGAAGCCAAACTGACACATATTATATATATATATATACTGTATATACACATAGTAGCTGATATAGTTGAAGTTTTTTTTTTCTTTGGATGGTGGAAACCGCCAGTATTTTCCAATTTAAATGTACAAGTACAGTATCAGGGCTATTATGTTTTTTTCCTTCTGCGCCTGACAGTTTCTTCGGGAATAGAGTTCTTATTTGAATCTCTGCAGTTGCTGGTTGGTGACACTCTGTATTTCCGTACTGAGTCCCGCTACCTTAGAGTTTATGTATTGTTTCATCGTGTGACATGGATAACTGTCACAGATCAGTGATATCGCTGTTTCTTTGACAGCTGTATTGGGCTCTTTGAGTAAAATATTTGCATTTTTAATGCTTTTCAATGAATTAATTCTTAAAAATATTTAGCAATAAATTAGAGGAATAAATATTTTTCCTTTCATGCTCAGATAATTAAGAGAAGAGGTTGGACCAAATAATGAATAAGATTTTCTGTACTGGTTTGTATCATCAGCAGATATGCAAATTACACTATAATTTATAAGATGGCAAACCTATCCCTTGCTTAAAGGGAAACTGAACCCAATTTTTCTTTCTTTCATGATTTAGGTAGAGCAGCAATTTTAAGCAACTTTCTAGTTTACTCCTATTATCAATTTTTCTTTGTTCTCATGTTATCTTTATTTGAAAAAGCAAGGATGTAAGCTTAGGAGACAGACAATTTTTGGTAGCGCTTGCTGATTGGTGGCTAAATGTACCCAGGTTCTGAACCAAAAATGGGCTGACTCCTAAACTTACATTTCTGCTTTTTAAATAAAGATACCAAGAGATAAAGAAAACTTGATAATAGAAGTAAATTAGAAAGTTGGTTAAAATTGCTGCTCTATCTGAATCATGAAAGAAAAAAATTGTGTTTCATGTCCCTTACTTAGTATTGATTGACATAGCTGCCTGAGCGTAAAAGCAACACTTACAGAACATCTGAAGAACTAAGCATGTGCAATAATGCACAGTATACAGTATTATTATTATCATCATCAGGTATTTGTAGAGCGCCAACAGGTTCTGCAGCGCTATGAACATGGGTGGTATATAAAAACAATTACAGGGATCAGATGGGGAGAGAGGGTCCTGCCAAGAGTTGCACTGGTGTAGTCGGCTCTTATGAAGGTGAACTACAAACAGCTGGGCTCATAGGCTTACATGCTATGGGGTTTTAGGGGATAGCAGTGGAGATAGGAAGGTTAGTGTAGGTTGTAAGTGTCCCTGAACAGTAGAATCTTCAGGGAGCACTTGAAGCTTTTAAAACTAGGGGATATTCTTGTGGAGTGAGGCAGAGAGTTCCATAAGATGGGAGCCAATCTGAAGAAATCTTGTAAACGGGAATGTGAGTTGGTAACAAGAGAGGAGGAGAGTAGGAGATAATGAGCGGAGGAAGGGGTCTGGCGGGAATCTGGAGACAAGGTCTGAGATGTAGGGGGGAGCAGTGCAATAGAGGGCTTTGTGTGTCAGAGTGAGAATTTTGTGTTTAATCCCGGAGGCAAGAGGAAGCCAGTGAAGGGATTGGCAGAGAGGTACACATGAAGCTGTGATTGGCTGATAGCTGTCACATGATACAGGAGACAGGGAAATGAAAAACACTTACATTTTGCTACTTAAACATTTATTGTTCATTTGAAATTCAAAGTAAGTTTTATTGCAATGTTGCTTTATTATGTATTTTTTATTATGCATTTTTACTGTATTTAATGGTCATTTCCTTTAAAAGGACACAGAAGACAAAAGTAAACTTTCAGGATTGATATATTACAATTCATTTCTATTATAAATTTTGCATCTTTCATTGGGGCTCCTTATTATTGAGTTCCTTTCCACTATTGCATACTGAGGTAGACTCAGGAGCGTGCACCATGTTTTGAGCTCTATATGTATAACACTGTTATAGAAAATGTTGCAAACATTGATGTTATTTTTTTCTTTTCTGTTGTCCAAAGTGTAGATTTCACCGCACATAGCAAGAATACCTCCATATAGAAGACCAGTATTAAGTAGATACAAGGCTGGGTGAGAAGCATACTGTAGTTACAGAAAGTGCTCTTTGTCAACTTTCAACTATGCACTTGTTTATCTTGTTAGACGGCTCAATAGCTAAGCAGTGAAAAGTAAGTGTACAATACATAGAGCAGTGGCTGTGACAAGCAATGGAGGACACATAGCCCCATACCCCTAAGCTACCTTGGACTACAACTGTTGCTCATTATTTACACTCATTCAATTTGCATTACTTATTTATTTGCTGTCCACTATGATTTGCACTATGGGGCCTATTTATCATGATGTGAGCAGACATGATCCGATATTGCGGATCATGTCCTCTGTAGATCGATAAATGCCGACAGCATACGCTGTCGGCATTTATCATTGCACCAGCAGTTCTTGGGAACTGCTGGTGCAATACCGCCCCCTGCAGATTCGTGACCAATCGGCCACTAGCAGGGGGTGTCAATCAACCCGATCGTATTTGATTGGGTTGATTTCCGGCGATGTCTGTCCTCCACCTCAGAGCAGGCGGACAGGTTATGGGCAGCAGTCTTTAGACCGCAGCTTCATAGCTTGTGTTTCTGGCGAGCCTGAAGGCTCTCCAGAAACACGGGGCATCCAGCTCAGTTCGGAGCTTGATAATTCGGCCCCTATGCACCTATTTGCACTATGCACCTATTTGCACTATGCACCTATTTGCACTATGCACCTATTTGCACTATGCACCTATTTGCTCTATGCACCTATTTGCACTATGCACCTATTTGCACTATGCACCTATTTGCACTATGCACCTATTTGCTCTATGCACCTATTTGCACTATGCACCTATTTGCTCTATGCACCTATTTGCACTATGCACCTATTTGCACTATGCTGACAATTTATTGTCAGCACATAAGGATCCTCACTGTCTGGTCTATTGCTCTACTGCTCTTGCACACATTACACTTGTATTGTACATATTTAATGTGTTTTAAGCCATTGTTCACTTATTCATAATTACAATACACTGTTCTTTAATTATCGATACTACATATTTCACAATGTATGTACATACACCTAGTCATCTTCTATCTTGTAACTTTTAACTGCACTAACTTTTGCCCCTTATATTACTTCTTTATATAAAAATTGCTTTGCTGCTCACTACTCTGATTTGCACTATGCACTTATTTGCACCATGCTAACAATTTATTGTCAGCACATAAGGACCCCCGCTGTGTGGATTATTACTTTTGCACACATTACACTTATATTGTACATATGCATTTTAAACCTTTGTTCACTTATTCATATTCACAGTACACTGTTCTTTAATCATTGATACTACATATTTCACAATGTATGTATATACCCTAGTCATCTTTTATCTTGTAATAGCCAACTTCCCTAATTTTTACACCTTATACTGCTTTTTGCTATGTCTGGGTTAGATGCTTAATTACATTTCGTTGTCCTCATTTTTATACTTTGTACAATGACAATAAAATAATCTAATTTAATCTAATAAACTGAATTAGAGTCTATTAGATTCTTTTAAATGTAGATAAAGGGACACTGAACCCAAATTTTATCTTTCATGATTCAGATAGAGAATGCAATTTTAAGCAACTTTCTAATTTACTTCAATTATCAATTTTTCTTCATTCTCTTGCTATCTTTATTTGAAAAGCAAGAATGTAAGTTTAGAAGCCGGCCCATTTTTTATTCACAACCTGGGTTGTCCTTGCTGATTGGTGGATAAATGCTGTCCAGGCTACTGAACCAAAAATCGGCTGACTCCTTAGCTTAGATGCCTTCATTTTCAAATAAAGATAGCAAGAGAACAAAGAAAAATTGATAATAGGAGTAAATTAGAAAGTTGCTTTAAAATGGTTTGCACTATCTGAATCATGAAAAAAAATATTGGGTTTAGTATCCCTTTAAGCATTTAACTCAGACATGGCAAGAAGTAGTATAGGGTGCAAAAATGATTCCAGTTGGTAGTTACAAGATGGGGGATGACTAGGTGCATATACATACATTAGTAGCATGAAACTAGGTAAGCAATGAGATATGTAGGGGTCGATCCGACAAAAATCGTCGCCCGCAAAAGTCGGCGACGCCAATATTTGCGCGGGTTTGGTATCCTATATACGTCGTAACCTAGAAGTTATGCGCGTATATTTCTGCCGTCGCCCGTAGTTTTTTGGGCCATAGGCAGGTATACCAAACCCGTGCAGTTTGGTATCCAATATACAGCGTAAGGACTTACGTGGCGAAAATGGAGAAATCTTACTCCATTTTCACCTCGCCACAAAAAGCAGCCGTAAGAAGCCTTACGCTGACTATTGGAGCCCCGTAACTCCCTAAACTGGCTGCTAAAATAAACCTAACACCTAACGCATGCGCAATGTCTATCTCCCTGTCAACCGCAATCTGCTAAATAAAACCTAACACCTAACGCATGCGCAATGTCTATCTCCCAGTCAACTGCGATCTGCTAAATAAAACCTAACACCTAACGCATGCGCAATGTCTATCTCCCTGTCAACCGCGATCCCCCGCCGCAATCCCTAATAAAGTATTTAACCCCTAAACCGCCGCCATCTACATAAACTAACCCCCTACTGTGAGCCCCTAAAACCGCCACCATCTAACTGATCTATCCCCTAATGTGAACCCCTTACACCGCCGCCATCTATATTAAAATTATTAACCCCTAATTTAATCTACCTACCCCGCCGCCAGCTATATTATCTATATTAACCCTAAGTATATTATAGTTAATATAGTTATTATATTATATATATTAACTATATTAACCCTAATTATATTAGGGTTAATCTAGTTAATATAGTTACTATAGTATTTATATAAACTATATTAACTCTATCTAACCCTAACACCCCTAACTAAATTCTTATTAAATAAATCTAATTCATATTATAAACTAAAATATTCCTATTTAAATCTAATCACTTACCTATAAAATAAACTCTAAGATAGCTACAATGTAATTAATAATTACATTATAGCTATGTTAGGGTTTATATTTATTTTACAGGTAAATTGTTAATTATTTTAACTAGGTATAATAGCTATTAAATAGTTATTAACTATTTAATAGCTACCTAGTTAAAATAATTACCCAATTACCTGTAAAATAAATCCTAACCTAAGTTACAAATACACCTACACTATCAATAAATTAAAGAAACTACAAATATCTATCTAAAAATACAATTAAATAAACTAAACTAAATTACAAAAAAAACCCCCACTAAATTACAAAAAATAAAAAAAAAGATTACAAGATTTTTAAGCTAATTACACCTATTCTAAGCCCCCTAATAAAATAATAAAGCCCCCCAAAATAAAAATTAAAAAAAGTTCAAAGCTCTTTTACCTTACCAGCCCTTAAAAGGGCCTTTTGTGGGGGCATGCCCCAAAGAAAACTGCTCTTTTGCCTGCAAAAAAAAACACAATACCACCCTCCAACATTACAACCCACCACCCACATACCCCTAATCTAACCCAAACCCCCCTTAAATAAACCTAACACTACCCCCCTGAAGATCTCCCTACCTTGTATTCACCCAGCCGGGCCGAACTCCTCATCCGATCCGAGCGATGTCTTCCAGCAAGGGGCAGTGAAGTCTTCTTCCATCGGCGATGTCTTCAAGCAAATCGGCATCTTCAATCTTCTTTCTTCGCTCCTCCGCCGCGGAGCATCCATCCGGCACGACGACTTCCCGACAAATGAGGTTCCTTTAAATTACGTCATCCAAGATGGCGTCCGTCGAATTCGGATTGGCTGATAGGATTCTATGAAATGAAATGGGGGGGGGCATTTTTTTTTCACGAGGGGGCACACATTTACAAAGCATGTATGAGAGTCAAAATAAGAGCAGACCTACATATTCTGCAGGAAAGTGTAGCTTCTGGCTGGCTTATCCCCAGCTGAGCCAGTGCACTCACCGTCCTCCTCTGCTCTGTCTCAAGTCAACACTTCAGCTGCCTGAGGGGGGTAATTACCAATGCCACTTGACTTTACTTGCCAGTTGCCACTATTATAATTACTGTCTGTCACAGTGCCGCACTGCCGCTGTTAGTCCCTGTCACAGTCACTCACACTGTCATATCATGTGCACAGCCCCAGGCCGCACGGCTACCACTTCTTATGGCCTCTGTACTCTTACTACCGCCACCCTCAGAACCCGCCCTCCTACCACTTCACTTCAGACAGTACCGGTGTTCTCGATGTATTGGAGTTTTTGATAGAACACCGGTCTGGCCTGGGTGCTTCTTATGGCCTCCTCTCCACCCTGACTGCCCGAGCCCCCAGAGTCCCACCCTGACCCTCAGAACCCGCCCTCCTACCTCTTCACTGCAGACAGTACCGGTCTGGCCTGGGCATCATTCACGTGGCTCAGAGTCATTTTCACACAGAGTCTCTGTCAGTGTCACACAGCGCAAGCATCCAGCTCTCATATCGGGTGTTCAGGTATCGGCAGAGTTGTGATCCAAATGCAGATCAAAAGTCAGCAGGTACACAACACAAGCACAAGGTTTATTTTTTACAAGGGTTATAAACATATCTATGTCCCAGTATAAGGGAGGTATCCAGGCAAAAATAGTGTGAATTAAAATAGGAAACTCTAAATGCCTCTCTTAGAACAATGCAGTTACACATGGCAAATGTTTAAAATGTTTCAAGACCTTGCATATAACCATATCAGAAGAAAGCTCAACAGGATTTGTTCTTAAGCTACTGGTTACTTCAAAAGCCCATAGTTTATGCATGAAGTTCCAATGATCTCTCATGAATCTATAAATATCACTTCAAGAACACAACTCATCGGGCCCATTTATCAAGCTCCGAACGGATCTTGTGGGCCCGTGTTTCTGGCGAGTCTTCAGAAACACAAGTTATGAAGCAGAACCCTGTCCGCCTGCTCTGATGAGGCGGACAGGATTCCCCGGAAATCAACCCGCGAGTCAGCAGGGGGCGGCGTTGCACCAGCAGCTCACCTGAGCTGCTGGTGCAATGTTAAATGTGGAGAGCGTATTGCTCTCCGCATTCAGCGAGGTCTTGTGGACCTGATCCATGGGCTCATTTAGCCTGAATTCAGACATTGTAGGGTATTTTGGTCTCAATGTCTTCAGTCAAAAATGTTAACGTTTAAAGTAGCACTTTAATAAATAGTGCTAAATTATAAACATACTGAGGAGAATAGTGTCATATTCTTATAAAATCTAGTAGCATGTGCATTATTTGAGCTCTATCCATTTACCATAGTTTTGATATTCAGACTATAAAGTAATATTTTTTTCTTTTATCATTACTTTTTGTTAGACTACTGTGTTTTGTAAAGCATCTGTCTTCTAACCAGTGGAGGTTCTACAAGGACACTTTTATTTTGCACACTATTGGGCTGAGGAGAAGGTTGAAAATTCCCTTCACCATATATAGGGACATGTAGACTTCCTGGGGCATATTAAACAATGTGCAAACGGACATGATATAAAGTAGCATCCGCTGCACATCACTGCCCATCGATAAATGCCGACAGCATACACTGTCGGCATTCATCATTGCACCTGCAGTTCTTGTGAACTGCTGGTGCAATTCCGCCCCTTGCAAATTCGCGGCCAATGGGCCGCTAGCAGAGGGTGTCAATCAACCCGATCGTATTTGATTGGGTTGATTTCTGTCCGCCGCCTCAGAGCAGGCGGACAAGTGATGGAGCAGTGGTCTTTAAATCACTGCTTCATAACTTCTTGATAACTTCTGTTTCCGGCAAGCCTTCATACGAAGCTTGATAAATATGCCTCCCTTTGTCCAAATGTTATATGTTCCTGTAGAATGCAGGTGATTGGCAAAAAATTGCAAAATATGTCAGTTATCTGTAAACAGACAGAAACAAACAAACAAGAAAAAAAAAACAGTCCAGGTGTATGGGCTCTAACAGAACACCTGCCCCCCTCCCAAAAGGCCACTTGGGAAAAGTTACCCATGTTTCAAATCACAGGTTAATTATCCCCCCATGATGCAAGTGATCATCATTATAATAGTTAATCATCTGCTTCACTGGTAACCAGGGATCTTCTCCTTTGTATGGGTAGTGGGCTATACATATCTCCTATCTCCCCACTGATCGAATTAGAAATGCATGAGACACAATATTTTAAAGAGTGATTGACAAAGGAGCCCCTATACCCAAAATGCAGAATGCTGCACATATTGCGTTATATTACAAGTGGCGTGGTATTTTATTTTTCTGCAATCGCGAAAATTCCCCTTGCGTTAAGCTTTTTGCGCTAGTCGGGTTGCGTTCGTATTACAAATTTAAAATAAAAACGTATTTTGCACTAGTGGTTACCCGAATAGCACAGAAAAATGTACTTTATTTTTCGCGTGTGCATGCATGTATTTCCACATAGAAATCAATAGAGAAAAAGTTGAAAAAAAAAACACCCGAGATCGCACAAACTCCACCGCATTTTCACATTCCCCATAGAAGTCAATGGAGAAAAAAAAATTGTTAAAAAAACACCCATCGCACAAACAACAGCATATTCATATTAGAAAATGTTAAATATTTACAGTAAATATATATATAAATCTTTATTGCTCTAAGATCTCAGGGTCGGCTCTAAGGGGGGGGGGGCATTGGGGGGCAATGCCCCCCCCCCAAATGGAATTCTGTGCCCCCCATGGCAAAAGAAGTTATTTTTTAAAAAAAATAAAAAAAATTTACATTTTAAAAGTGACGGAACGTCCATGGTCCCAAATGTCGCCACTGGAGGGCCCAGCAAATCTCTTTACTCTCCTCTATTTACAACCAGATAACAATTAAAGTTGCATTTCCCTGCTGGTGCTCTCACAGTTAACCTAGGGCTTGCAATGCCCCTCCTCTTGCTAGCCCACTTACTACAGAGCTGAAGTGAGATGATGACATCATCAGACCTCTGCAGGAAGTGCTGGGAGAAGCTAACAGTCAGTGAGAGGGAAGGCAGAAGTAATTTTGTGATAACACAGCCGTATAACCAATGTGTGTGTGAGAGTAGTATCCCTTCCCTAATGTGCTTTATATCCTGGCAGCCACAGATAAAGAAGCACATTGGGAATTCCTTGGTTTCCCCACTGCAGGTCACACAAAACAAGTGTGCATTGTTCCTGCTTTATCTGCAGTGATCAGTGTAAAATGTGTGTCAGATTATAGGTGCTCAAATACACACACTTCAAATGTAGCTGTGGGACAATGAGTGAAATAGCCTTATGTTTATTATTTACATGTTTCAAAACATCTCCTATTTGTCCCCAAGGTTGTTTTATTATATATATATAGATATATATATATATATATATATATATATATATATATACATACATACACACAAACACACACACATACATTGTGTGTGTGTGTGTGTGACACATGTAACCACTGCACTTCCAGAAATATAAACAAATCTAACTCCTGCACAGCCAGAGATCTGATAAATGTAACCCATGGACTGCCACAGTAGGTCTGCTCTTATTTTGACTCTCATACATGCTTTTTAAATGCGTGCCCCCTCGTGAAAAAAAAATGTCCCCCCATTTCATTCGTTCTGGAGCCGACCCTGTAAGATCGCGGTAAGGATTGAAGCGTAAATGGCGATTAAGCTAGTGCAATGAAAATGGCTTGCAAAAACATGATTATGCTAGCGCAAATCCGTTTGCGCCTCACTTGTAATGTAGCCCATTACATTTCATATGAAACAGGGAATTATCCTCTTTCATATGAGGGTATCATGACACTCTAGGTAGCCAGTGATTTTCTATTGGAATGGCAATTACATGTCAAGTAGGTGAGTTTACAGAGCTGTTAAAAGAACACTGGTATCACAATATAATATAAGCACCATAGAAATAACAAAAAAGCCTTTATGTCTTAGTCAATAAAGAGGTTTCATTACCTTTTTATACTGTCAAGTGATGTTTATAGTAATAATGCTGTAGATATAAGGGCTCATAGATATATATTTTTTTCTTAATTTATTAAAAATTGCAGGTGTCTAAAGTAGCTTATGTCTCAATTTTTACACACTTAATAGATACGAGTATTAAAGGGACAGTAAACATACAAAATAATGTTATATAATTCTGCACATTGCAGAGTGATATAGCATTATCTTAGCGACAGCTTTATAAATATAAAGCATTTCCAGATCTGGTAGCGGTAGCGAGCTACATTTACTTCAATGGCGTGATCGGGTGCGCTGTGACTAGACAGCGGGCCCGCGATGCCCTTTTGAACAACAAGACCCGCTCAGTAGAACCTTGAGCGGAGTTCAACTTTGGAATAAAAAAATCTGGAAATGCTTTAGATTTATAAAGCTGCCGCTAAGATAATGTTATATAATTCTGCACAATGTGCAGAATTATATAACATTATTTTGTATGTTTACTGTCCCTTTAAATTGGATTCGTGTGAAATTCGGTTCGGTTCGATTCGAATCGATTTGGATTTTCGGAATTTCGGCACTGTTAAGTGGGATGTGCTGTGTATTACACTAGTATACTGTACAATACTAGTGTAATACATGGCCATCCGAATCCATCCGAATAAATTCGAATCGATTCAGATTTTTTCGGTAGATTTGGCACTGCCGCAATTCGGAAATTCGAATCGATCCGAATTCCGAATTTGGCAAAATTCGTCCAAATTTCGATTCGGACCGAACCGAATCGCACATGTCTACTTTACACAAACAGAAGCAAGCTGGTGTAGGTATACGTCAGTATTCTCCTAAAACCTTGGGGCTTGGTTAGGAGTCTGAAAATCAGAGCAATGTTATTTAAAAATAAGCAAAACTATCCATTTTTAAAAAAATAAAAAAAACAACCTGTATGGGCTATATAAATGGATCATCTACATTACATTTATGCAAAGTAAAATCTAGTGTATAATGGCCCTTTAAATTCCTGTTTAAATACGAGCACAAATGACTAATGCAGGCTTTAGCACCGGGGGGTGAAATAGCTTAGCTTAGTTCAGAAGGTGTTCATTTAAAACATAATTATAATTCATGTCCACAAGAAAGGTCCACATATAAATGGGTTGATCGAATTTAAATACATTCTATCATCATCTGAGCATAACACATATAAGATTTGATAAAATCTTTAAAGGGACACTGAACCTAAATGTTTTATTTTGTGATTCAGATAGAGCATGCAATTTTAAGCAACTTTCTAATTTACTCCTATTATCACATTTTCTTCATTCTCTTGGTATCTTTATTTGAAATGCAAGAATGTAAGTTCAGATGCCGGCACATTTTTGGTGAACAACATGGGTTGTTCTTGCTGATTGGTGGATAAATTCATCCACCAATAAACAAGTGCTATCCAGGGTCTGAACCAAACAAATAGCTTAGATGTCTTCATTTTCAAATAAAGATAGCAAGAGAATGAAGAAAAAATGTTAATAGGAGTAAATTAGATAATTGCTTAAAATTGCATGCTCTATCTGAATCACAAAATAAAAAATCTGGGTTCAGTGTTCCGTTAAGTATTTTTTATTTTCCAACTACAGCAGCCTTGACATACAGTATATGAATAGAAAGTTGCATCTCATAGCATCGACTATCAAAACAAACCAACCATATTTTTTATTAACCATGGTTTTAATAATATACCTCGTATACCTTCTAAGGAGTCAGACTTTGAGATACAGTTGCCCACATTATGCACAGTACTTTGCAAATAATATGTAACAATCTCTATTTAAAATAAGATTAATGCAATGCTATAGTTTACACATAAATAACAAAATTAAATGGATATACAGAGTTTGAAACTGGTGGTAAGAACCTTCATTTTTTCCAATTAAATTGTCATTAGCTATAAAAGTTGCACAGAGCCAACAGTCTCTATCGTTATTACAGGGAAACTCATTACTAATTAATTCAACATTTGTTTTGAACAGCAATTGTATAGTCCAATGAATATCAGGTCATATAACAATTGTGTAATTCATCATAAAACATGGCCGAGTGCCTGTGGTGTGTCTTGATGCACAAAACAATCTTTACCCTTCCGTAAACCATTTATAATGAAGAAGCCTAGAAAGCTAAACTTAACTCTTATCTGCTGATAAATATTCATATAACAGTTAAATAATATACACCTAAATTACAAGTTTTGCAGTACACCTCTACAGCTGAAAAATGTACCTTTGCGCGCAGAATGGACAGGTTACCCGAATTACAAGTGGATTTTGAGTGTGGAATATTCAGCTCACCTGTATTATAGGTTGTGCGGTACAGCTATTCCACTAGTGTTATAGCTTATACCGCCACAATCCATTCTGCTATCAAAGACCAGTAGTTATTGATTTTGCGAAACAAAAATGTTTCACAAAACTCATAACAAAAATGTTACAAAGTACACTAACACCCATAAACTACCTATTAACCCCATAAACCGCCACCCCCGCTTCACAAATACTATAATAAACCTATGTACCCCTAATCTGCCGCCCATCCACATCGCCAACACTAAATAAACCTAATAACTCCTAATCCGCCACCCACCCACATCGCCAACACTAAAATAAAATAAAAATAAAAAACCTAAATTACAAAAATAAAAAATCCTATCACTATTAAAAAAAAAATTACAAAAAAAGTTTAAAATTACGAATAATAAAAAAAATTGCAAAAAATAAACGAAAATATCCAAAATAATAAAAATCTAATACCCCTAAAAAACCCCCACCTAAAATAAAAACACCCCCTCATCTAACAATAAACTACCAATAACCCTTAAAAGGGTCTTTTGTGGGGCATTGCCCTGAAGCAATCAAATCTTTTTTGAAAAAAAAATAATTACAAAGTCCCCCCTAACAATACAACCACCCCACCCAAAAAAACAAAAAATACAAAAAACACTAACCCTGAAATAGGTACTCACCATTCCTGAAGTCCGGCGGTGAAGGTTTTCTTCCAGACGGCTCCATCTTCAATCTTCATCCTGGTGTTTGCAGAGCCATCTTCCATCTTCATCCAAGTGTCGCAGAGCTGATGTGGCCCGGAGGTGGAGCTGTCGGCGGCGATCATTGGGAATGTTGTGGAGGCTCCTCCTTATGTGACCTTCGCCGCACACTGAAGATTGAATGCAAGGTACCCGTTTTAAAATTGGGGTACCTTGCATTCTTATTGGCAGAAAATTTCTAATCAGCCAATAGGATTTGAACAGCCAATAGGATTTAAGCAGCTCTCATCCTATTGGCTGATTTAAAAATTCCAGCCAATAGGAATACAAGGTACCCCAAAATAAAAGGGGTACCTTGCATTCAATCAGAAATTGCATAAAGAGGAGGCTCCGCGTTGGACGTCCGTGCCGCCGGCTCCGCACCGCCAAATCTCCGGGCCACCGGGATGAAGACAGAAGATGTCCCCACTCTGGATGAAGGAGTCGCCGCCTGGATGAAGACTTTACTCCGCCTTGAAGAAGATAGATGTCCGGACTTCAGGAATGGTGAGTACATTTTTTGGTGTTAGTGTTAGGTTTTTTATTTTGTTGGGTGTTTTTTTTTTTAGATAAGGGCTTTTTTATTTTTTTATGAGCACTAAAGAGCTGATTGCCCTTTTAAGGGCAATGCCCATACAAATGCTCCATTAGGGGCAATGGTATCTCAGGTTTTTTTAGAGTTAGGTTTTTTTATTTTGTGAGGGTTGGGTGGGTGGGGGGTTTTACTGTTAGGGGGCACTTTGTAATTTTTTAATATAAAATAGCTGATTGCTTCAGGGGAATGCCCTACAAAAGGCCATTTTAAGGGCAATTGGTAGTTTATTAAAAGATTAGGTGGTGTTTTTATTTTGGGGTGGCTTTTTTGTTTTTATTGGGGTATTAGATTAGGTTTCATTTGTATTATTTTGGATAATTTCGTTTATTATTTTTTGTAATCTTAGATTTTTTATTTTTCTTAATTTTAGACTGTTTTATCGTAGTGTTAGGATTTTTTAATTTTGTAATTTAGGTTTTTTATTTTTAGTTTATTTTAGTTTTTTTAAAATAGTATTGTTAGGTTTATTTACATTTTAAGCTTAGTATTTTTTATTTCACAGGTAAGTTTTTATTTATTTTAAGGTAGTTATATTGTAACTTTAATTTAAAGTAAGGGGGTGTTAAGTTTAGGGGTTAATAGTTTAATTTAGTGTGTCGCGATGTGGGGGGCTGGTGGTTTAGGGGCTAATAGGTTTATTTTAGTATTAGCGATGTGGCGGTTTAGAGGTTAATATTTTAATTTAGTGTTATTACTATATACTGGCTATTGATAGAGGAATGGATTGTAGCGGTATAAGCTATAACGCTAGTGTAATAGCCAGACTGCACAACCTGTAATACGGGTGACCTGAAAATTCCACACTCAAAAGCCATTTTTTGAGTGCGGAATGGATCATTGCGGTACAGGCTAAAACGCTAGCCGTATAGCCGTGCAGCGTGACTTGTAATAAGGGTGACCTGACCATTCCGCACACAAGGCCATTTTTTCAGCGGTATAGGCTTACTTGCAATCTGAGTCTTTGTTAATTGCTGACATGATACAAGCCACACTGGTGTTCTGAGTAGCTGCAGTATTTAAAATGCTGGTGCACTGAGAATATCATGCATGTGCAGAGAAAAATGTTAACACTAAAACAGTGATACATTTTACTAGAAGCATTTTGCCAATACATGTATATTGTAATTCATAAATGTGATTTTAAATTTTAATGGGAATCTCTCTTTAAAGAAAACCTTTTAATGAACTCTAGAAATGTATTTTGTGACAAGTGAGACAGAGGGCTCTATTTATGAAGCAGCGAATGCGGCTTCCGACCCTCTCCACTTTAGTTCCAACTGAAGCGGAAGTTAAGAATCAGCGGTCCTTAGACCGCCGCTCCTTAAAGGCTGTGACACACTACAAGCGGAGCAACGCGAGGCGAATCAGCTGCTTCGCTCCGCGTCACATCGCTTCTGAAGATCAAATATTTCATCTATGAGCACTCAGCTACGCGACCTGACGCAGCAGAGTGCTTAGAGATGAAAAGGCAGGACACTCTGAGCGCGCACAGCCGCATCTACATGCTGCGCGTCGCTCTGCTTGCACTGTGTCACAGCCTTTACTCGTCCACCACCTCTGAGGCAGCGGACAGCAATCAGCCCGATCGAATACGATCGGGTTGATTGACACCCCCTGCTAGCGGCCGATTGGCCTCGAATCTGCAGGGGGAGGCATTGCACCAGCGGTTCACCAGAACTGCTGGTGCAATGATAAATGCCGACAGCGTATGCTATCAGCGGATCATGTCTGTCCACACCTACAAAAATAGACCCCAAGATCTAAACTAATTAGACGTCATATAACACTCTATAATTACGTGCAAGTACGAGGGCCACTTCTGAGTGAAACATATCATTCATTATTGACCATTGTTACAAACTGCTATTTGTAACTGGCCCTTTAAATGGAAAATTGCCCTGCTTCCCTGGATTTTGGAGAAGCCTATTTGCCAGCCTCCTTCCACATGACTATGGCCCCTGGAAGATTGTGCCCCTGAAAACATATTAACTTTTATTGGGTGTGTATGGCCCTTTAAGAACCGTCTGGGGACATATTGTGACTTTGGTGAACAATGCCCCTTTAAGACTATGTCCCCAGACCTGTGAAATGACTTGTCCCTGGCTTTCTCCCACTTGGTTCAGTTTCATTGTGTGCCATTAAGTGCTATGTGACAGACCCTTCGGTCAGAACTACAGAGATAACTTTGTTCAGCTTCAAGAAGCATTCTAAATACAAGTTTGCTGGGATCAGCTCTAATTAAGTTTAGTGATAAAACATTCCCATTGTCTAATCAGACTTCTAGTATTGATAAGGTGGACTGCATTGTTTTATTGTGTGTAATGTTATCTGCTGAAGTAAATGTTATGGCCTGTCAAAGGGAGTGTCTCTCTATCTAATATCAAATGTGTGATGGGGGATTTTATGCCTCCCCCTGAGAGTGTCCTGTTTGCATGTAACCTGAATAAAAGCAGGCTGTGTGCTCCAGCACATCAGACCTATGTTGACCCTCTAACTTGAAGCTTTGACTCATGTTTGTAGGATACAGCTTATATCACTACAGGGATTGCTATGCTCTTCATACTCCCTTAGCTACAGGGATTGCTACTGAAGGAAGAGGTTCACTTACTGGAGCCTGGTCGTAGGTCCAGGGCGCAGAGCAGACGGCGAGATACCAGCCCAGCAGCGGTGGTTCATAGAGTCTGCATTACTTATGGTGGCTACGCAGTAGTCATAGTGTCTACGGTGCTGCTGCTCCTTTGGTGAGCGCTAGGAGCATCCTTTTCTTCGGTCCAACTTCCAGCCAGCCTGGAGGCAACCGTAACATTTGGTGGCAGCGGTGGGATAAATGTTACGGTTGCCTCCCGGCTGGCTGGAAGTTGGACCGTAGAAAAGGATGCTCCTAGCGCTCACCAAAGGAGCAGCAGCACCGTGGACACTATAACTACTGCGTAGCCACCATCAGTAATGCAGACTATATGAACCACCGCTGCTGGGCTGGTATCTCGCCGTCTGCTCTGCGCACTGGACCTACGACCAGGCTCCAGTAGGCGAACCTCTTCCTTCTGTAGCAATCCCTGTAGCTAAGGGAGTATGAAAAACATAGCAATCCCTGTAGTGATTATAAGCTGTCCCCTACAAACATGAGTCAAAGCTGCAAGTTAGAGGGTCAAAAATAGGTCTGATGTGCTGGAGCACACAGCCTGCTTTTATTCAGGTTACATGCAAACAGGACACTCTCAGGGGGAGGCATAAAATCCCCCATCACACATTTGATATTAGATAGAGAGACACTCCCTTTGACAGGCCATAACATTTACTTCAGCAGATAACATTACACACAATAAAACAATGCAGTCCACCTTATCAATACTAGAAGTCTGATTAGACAATGGGAATGTTTTATCACTAAACTTAATTAGAGCTGATCCCAGCAAACTTGTATTTAGAATGCTTCTTGAAGCTGAACAAAGTTATCTCTGTAGTTCTGACCGAAGGGTCTGTCACATAGCACTTAATGGCACACAATGAAACTGAACCAAGTGGGAGAAAGCCAGGGACAAGTCATTTCACAGGTCTGGGGACATAGTCTTAAAGGGGCATTGTTCACCAAAGTCACAATATGTCCCCAGACGGTTCTTAAAGGGCCATACACACCCAATAAAAGTTAATATGTTTTCAGGGGCACAATCTTCCAGGGGCCATAGTCATGTGGAAGGAGGCTGGCAAATAGGCTTCTCCAAAATCCAGGGAAGCAGGGCAATTTTCCATTTAAAGGGCCAGTTACAAATAGCAGTTTGTAACATATCTCCCCTTTTGGAGGGAGACTAACCAGGCACCTGACCTTCTGCCGGTCAGTGCCTAAGTTAGTCTTGCAACCCACCCACAAATAATCGTTAGCAGCAAAGTAGCCCCCCCACAATACGTAGTACTGGCCTGTAAGTTCCAGGTTGTAGGATGAAAGTGTAGCATCCTCGGCCTTCCTGGCGCAGCTGGGCAAATAGCTGATGGTACTTGGGGGGCACTCTGCCCTGGTGCCAGCGCTTCTGCTGGGGTGAGGGGTTTGCAGGCCAGTCCTGTAACAAGGACAAGGTCTGTAGGGCAGAGGCCAGCAGCGCTCTGTCCTGATGCCAGCTCTTCTGCTGGGGGAATTGGGGCATAGTCCTGCCCGGTGGCAAAGGGAACGTGGGGGTCAGTGGGGGTTAACATCTTCACTGTTAACCCTGGGCCCAAGTTAGGAGTTAGCTGGGGAGGGGGAGATTGGCTTACCTCCTCCTCCTGATACTCCGGCGGCCGTTGGGAAGGGAGGTCGATGCTCTCCGCTTCCTGTGAAACATGCTGCGGCTGGGGAGAGAGACCGGTTGTCTCCACTCCCTGGAAGGCACACTCCGGCTGGGGAGGGAGGTCGATGCTCTCCCCTCCCTGTAGCTGGGTCTGTGGCTGGGGATCTGGGCCGCCTGCCCAGCATCCCTGTTGGGCCGGTAGAGAGACTGCGGTCCCATCTCCACCTGCCTGCTGGGGGTCCTCCCAGGACCAGTCTATGAGGCCTGCTGCCTCTGGTATCTCTGGTTGGGGTTGGGGAAGGAGACCGGTTGTCTCTTCCCTCTGCACAGTATACTGCCGCTGGGGAGGGAGGTCGCTGCTCTCCTCTCCCTGTGGAACATGCTGCGGCTGGGGAGAGAGACCAGGTGTCCATACCCTCAAACTCCACAGTTGGCGCTCAAAGGCTCGTGCCGCTTCATTCTCAGTAGCCAATTCCCGGATGAGGCGACTGACTACCTCCTGCGCAGGGTCTGGACCATATCGGACTAACCGCCTCTTTACCTTTGGAACGAAATCCGCGCCCTCATAGCGACGGATCAGGTTGAGGTGCTCTTCACAGGGTTCTGACCAGTATCTTGTCAGCTCCATGCTGCTGTAGGTAGGGACGCTGCGCAGTGGCTAGCGTTGCCCTCAATAACTTTCCTACGATACCAGTGCTGTTGTGGTGCTGCTCCTTGCGCTAGGACGCCAATCCCACCGCTGCCGCCAAATGTTACGGTTGCCTCCCGGCTGGCTGGAAGTTGGACCGTAGAAAAGGATGCTCCTAGCGCTCACCAAAGGAGCAGCAGCACCGTGGACACTATAACTACTGCGTAGCCACCATCAGTAATGCAGACTATATGAACCACCGCTGCTGGGCTGGTATCTCGCCGTCTGCTCTGCGCACTGGACCTACGACCAGGCTCCAGTAGGCGAACCTCTTCCTTCTGTAGCAATCCCTGTAGCTAAGGGAGTATGAAAAACATAGCAATCCCTGTAGTGATTATAAGCTGTCCCCTACAAACATGAGTCAAAGCTGCAAGTTAGAGGGTCAAAAATAGGTCTGATGTGCTGGAGCACACAGCCTGCTTTTATTCAGGTTACATGCAAACAGGACACTCTCAGGGGGAGGCATAAAATCCCCCATCACACATTTGATATTAGATAGAGAGACACTCCCTTTGACAGGCCATAACATTTACTTCAGCAGATAACATTACACACAATAAAACAATGCAGTCCACCTTATCAATACTAGAAGTCTGATTAGACAATGGGAATGTTTTATCACTAAACTTAATTAGAGCTGATCCCAGCAAACTTGTATTTAGAATGCTTCTTGAAGCTGAACAAAGTTATCTCTGTAGTTCTGACCGAAGGGTCTGTCACATAGCACTTAATGGCACACAATGAAACTGAACCAAGTGGGAGAAAGCCAGGGACAAGTCATTTCACAGGTCTGGGGACATAGTCTTAAAGGGGCATTGTTCACCAAAGTCACAATATGTCCCCAGACGGTTCTTAAAGGGCCATACACACCCAATAAAAGTTAATATGTTTTCAGGGGCACAATCTTCCAGGGGCCATAGTCATGTGGAAGGAGGCTGGCAAATAGGCTTCTCCAAAATCCAGGGAAGCAGGGCAATTTTCCATTTAAAGGGCCAGTTACAAATAGCAGTTTGTAACAACCATGTAACAAAACATCTAGGAACTAAACTGCCATGTAGGAAATATGATTGGATTCTAAGTGCAGACAGTAAATCTCTGAAGCATTAGCAAAGCATTGCTGATTAACTGTTAAAGGGACAGAACACATATTTATTAAACCATTGTAATTGTGCAAATGTACTTCCCTTTATTTGTTTCATCTAAGTCACTATTGAAGATTTTCTAGTTATTTTTAATTTCCAAATACAAAATTTCAATGTAGCTGTGGTCAGCCCTCAGCTCAAGCTATTTTTTAAAGGGACACTGAACCAAAAATGTTTCTAGAGCATGCAATTTTAAGCAACTTTCTAATTTACTCCTATTATCAAATTTTCTTCATTCTCTTGCTATCTTTATTTGAAATGCAAGAAAAATGCAAAGTAAAATCTAGTGTATAATGTCCCTTTAAATTCCTGTTTAAATACGAGCACAAATGACTAATGCAGGTTTTAGCATGGGGGGAGGGGGTGAAATAGCTTAGCTTAGCCCAGAAGGTGTTCATTTAAAACATAATTATAATTCATGTCCACAAGAAAGGTCCACATATAAATGGGTTGATTAGAATTCAAATTAAATACATTCTATCAGCATCTGAGCATAACACATATAAGAAAATTTGATAAAATCTTTAAAAATCTTTAAAGAGACACTGAACCCATTTCATGATTCAGAAAGAGCATGCAATTTTAAGCAACTTTCTAATTTACTTCTATTATCAAATTTTCTTCATTCTCTTGGTATCTTTATTTGAAATGCAAGAATGTAAGTTTAGATGCAGGACCATTTTTGGTGAACAACCTGGGTTGTTCTCGCTGATTGGTGGATATATTTATCAAGCAATAAACAAGTGCGGTCCAGCCAGCCGACATCAGATGTAAACAACAAACATTTCTGTGCGCCAGAGGTTTGCTCACACAGAGGCGCTTGCCCGCTATATACTAGGACTCAGGTGATTGGTCCTACAGCCGGCCGACATCAGATGTAAACCACAAACATTTCTGTGCGCCAGAGGTTTGCTCACACCGAGGCGCTTGCCCGCTATATACTAGGGCTCAGGTGATTGGTCCTACAGCCAGATGACATCAGATGTAAACAACAAACATTTCTGTGCGCCAGAGGTTTGCTCACACAGAGGCGCTTGCCCGCTATATACTAGGGCTCAGGTGATTGGTCCTACAGCCAGCCGACATCAGATGTAAACAACAAACATTTCTGTGCGCCAGAGGTTTGCTCACACCGAGGCGCTTGCCCGCTATATACTAGGGCTCAGGTGATTGGTCCTACAGCCGGCCGACATCAGATGTAAACCACAAACATTTCTGTGCGCCAGCGGTTTGTTCACACAGAGGCGCTTGCCCGCTATATACTAGGGCTCAGGTGATTGGTCCTACAGCCGGCCGACATCAGATGTAAACCACAAACATTTCTGTGCGCCAGAGGTTTGCTCACACAGAGGCGCTTGCCCGCTATATACTAGGGCTCAGGTGATTGGTCCTACAGCCAGCCGACATCAGATGTAAACAACAAATAGATTGACCTGAGGGGTCACCACTACAGGGGAATTTATCATTTGAGTGAAACTATAGGAAATAAGTAGCAAGGAAATAGTAATCACACTATTGGTTAAATCACATTTAAGCAGAGCCTAGAAATCTTACAGCCTCCAACTCGACTGCAGTTATTCAAGAGAGCTAAACCCAAGATACATTATAAATAATTCACATTCCAATGTTCTTCACATAGAGGAATATTTTCTATTTATTCTTAAAGGGACATGAAACCCATTTTATTTTCTTTCATGGTTTAGATAGAGCATGTGATGTTAAATAACTTTCCTATGTACTTCTATTATGTCATTTGTTTTGTTCTTTTGGTATCATTTGTTGAAAAGTATACTTAGGTAGGTTCAGTAGCTGCTGACGGGTGGCTGCAAATCTAAACTTCATGCTATTAGCTCAAACAATGGTTTCATTTAGCTCCTTCTAGTACATTGCTGCTCCTTAAACAAAGGATAGCAAGATGATTAAGCAAATTATAAGTAACCGGAAAGGTGTTTAAAATTGAATTCTCTATCTGAATCATAAAATAAAAAAATGGGGTTTCATGTCCCTTTAAATCTATCTATCTATCTATCATCTATCTATCTATCTATCTATCTATCTATCTATCTATCTATCTATCTATCTATAAATATATACATATCTATGTATATGTATTTATTTATATAATTATATATAGGTACAGATAGATAAAGATATTTATAGGAATATCTATTTAATAATGATTAGAACATATTCACCTATTTGAAGAACATTGACTGCAGAGGTTTCTTTTACACGCGTATATATGAATGATTGAGTAACTTGTATAGCGCTACACCGCAAACTAAATCGCCTCAAGGCGCTTTTCAGCCAGTAGCGACCTGAGCCTTCAGAAAAGGTGGGTCTTGAGTTTCTTCCTGAAGGCCAGATGGTTTTCTTCTGAGCGGATGTCCGCGGGTAGCGCATTCCATAGCCGGGGGCCTTGGACTACAAATCTTAATTCGCCTTTAGACTTGTAGCGGGTCTTGGGTATGTGGAGGAGGTTCTGGTTAGCTGACCGGAGGGGGCGATCTGGGGTGTAGTGTTTTATTTTGTTGCAGAGGTATTTTGGGGATTTTCTTTGTGTACAATTGTGGGTGAGGCATAGGGTCTTGAATGTAACATGATCCTTCACGGGTAGCCAATGGAGGGTCCTCTGGGACGAGGTGATCGATTCCCAGGGTTTTTTCCCAGTTACCAGTCTGGCGGCTGTGTTCTGGACGACTTGCAGCCGTGAGGTTCGGTATTTAGGGAGTCCTAAGTAGAGGGAGTTTGCGTTGCCAAGTTGGGAGTTGATGGTTGTTCACATACACACACACACACATATATATATATATATATATATATATGTGTATATATATAGCAGCCAAAATGAAGTGCACTCTCAGGTCTTTCACAGCAAAAGTTACTTTATTGATGTAACGTTTTCGGAGGACTTGCCTCCTTCATCATGCTGATGAAGGAGGCAAGTCCTCCGAAAACGTTACATCAATATAGTAACTTTTGCTGTGAAAGACCTGAGAGTGCACTTCATTTTGGCTGCTATTTGTTGTTTAAAGTTGCACCCAGGCAGTTTTCCACTTGTGGATAAGATCTGGAATTTTGGATATCTGTGTATATATATATATATATATATATATATATATATATATATATATATATATTTATATATATATATATATATATATATATATATATATATATATATATACATACATACATATACATATTTAGACATGTGTATGCATACATATATGTGTATATATGTATGTAAATACACTTGTACACATATAAACACATCTGTACACATGTATACCTATATATATACTTTATATATATATATATATATATATATATACACACATACATATTCATATTTAGAAATGTGTATGCATACATATATGTGTATATATGTATGTAAATACACTTGTACACATATAAACACATCTGTACACATATATACCTATATATATATATATATATATATATATATATATATATATATATACACATACATATTTAGACATGTGTATATATGCATATATATGTTAAAGCATTTGTTGCCCTTTTACTATATATCTCTGAGCCCTTATAACTTTTGTATTATTTTTTAAATAAACATTTCCAGTGTTTATATGAATGTAACTAGTTTTACAGGTATTTAAAAGCTGATATGGCTTGCATACTACAGTTAGCGCTCCACTTGTAATCTAGTCCTAAATGGGAGAAAATATTAGAGTAAACTGTCCCTTTAAGGCTAATATGCAGGTGTTTACTCTTGTTTTATTTTTTTCTAATTACTAACTAGCCACTAAGTTCTATATCCCTGATAGGCTTAACTGGGTGAGCTTTAAATAACCCCTCCCTACACATCTGAGGTTCTGGGTTAGTTGCAAAAATAACTAAGGTATGTGTGTAAAAGACAATGTGTGTCTGCATTTGTAATCATTTTGTTTGTGTGCTAAAGTAAACGTGTGTCTGCATTTGTAATCATTTTGTTTGTGTGTAAAAGACAATGTGTGTCTGCATTTGTAATCAATTTGTATGTGTGCTAAAATAAATGTATGTCTGCATTTGTAATCAATTTGTATGTGTGCTAAAGTAAATGTGAGTCTGCATTTGTAATCACTTTGTATGTGTGCTAAAGTAAACGTGTGTCTGCATTTGTAATCACTTTGTATGTGTGCTAAAGTAAATGTGTGTCTGCATTTGTAATCACTTTGTATGTGTGCTAAAGTAAACGTGTGTCTGCATTTGTAATCACTTTGTATGTGTGCTAAAGTAAACGTGTGTCTGCATTTGTAATCAATTTGTATGTGTGCTAAAGTAAACGTGTGTCTGCATTTGTAATCACTTTGTATGTGTGCTAAAGTAAACGTGTGTCTGCATTTGTAATCAATTTGTATGTGTGCTAAAGTAAACGTGTGTCTGCATTTGTAATCACTTTGTATGTGTGCTAAAGTAAACGTGTGTCTGCATTTGTAATCACTTTGTATGTGTGCTAAAGTAAACGTGTGTCTGCATTTGTAATCACTTTGTATGTGTGCTAAAGTAAACGTGTGTCTGCATTTGTAATCACTTTGTATGTGTGCTAAAGTAAACGTGTGTCTGCATTTGTAATCACTTTGTATGTGTGCTAAAGTAAATAGTTTTCTTTATTTGTAATTAATTTGTGTTAAAGTAGAGCTCACTTATGGGGTGTGCTTGATGTGGTCAGATGGTTTGGACAAAACATCTTACTACAATACCCTTTATCAAAGTTTGGGGGATAGTGTGCAGTAAACTGTTCTCTTATTTGTAAAATGTGGCTGAATTGTGTGCTTGTGACTTCCTATTAAGATTAGACTTGTAAAGACTGTTTTCCTTGTTTTTTTTTAATTAAAAACCCTGGCTCCAGAGACCATGAAACTAGTGGGTTCTTTTTTTCCTTCTCCAAGGCTAAACCAGCTTTAGTATATATTTTTTTTTTATTTTCCTTGTACCTATAAATGATGTAAAGTAAGCCTAGTGCGTCCTTTCTATTGCATCTAAAGACTATTAGTATGAAAAGAAAAGGGTTGCCTGACCACATGCTTATCTACCAATCTTAGATAAAGTAGTTTTAGTGTTTGCATAATGGTTTAAATATCTTCGGTTGATCCTTTTATTTTAAGGAAATCCATAAAGCTGCTACACAAATTAAAAGCTTTTTTTCCCCTTTGTGCAACTCACACAAGAATGTTAAACTAATTATGAGAGGTATATAGAGGTGTGTGCTGTGAATGTGAAATCCATTTTATGTACAGAACATTGTAAATCTGCAAATATTTATACAAATTCCACTATTAACTATATGCATGACCTTTATCGTTCAGTGTGACCTATACTTTGTTTAAAGGGATATTCTACAGCAACACTAATATAAAAAGCTATATGAAGCACTTTTAAGTAAAATTAATAAAAAAAAAATAAAACATTGCTTGTCCAGGATCAGGTTTAGGTAGAATGTAAGCTATGTAAACACAGCCTTTTACATGTGCAATGCCCATCTATACCCAGGGCAAAGTCTGACTTGTCTATGCGCTTTATCTGAGCTAAAAGCGCATGCATGTAATACACAGGTTATCCTCTTCACTCTGTGCAAATCTGAAGGGAGATAAATGTGCTGACTTCACTTATTAAATTCTCCTTAAATGAGAATTTAAATACTCTCTAGGAAACAAAGCAGTTATTTAAAAAAAAAAAAAAAAGTTAAGTTGCGCAGCCATATTTTCCTCAGGCTAATCCCACGTGTATTAATTGCTTAACTGTCTAATACCAGCAATCTTAACCCTAGTCTAGCTAGCCACTTGAAATTCACCTTTGTATCTCAGTATTTATTGTCAATGGAGGAGTGACATGTTCTCATTTCTCCTTTATAGCTCAGCATGCTAAGGCACTGTGGCTGAGCTCTGTAGCAACCCAAGGGTTGCAGGTTCGATCCCCAGCGAGGACCACTCAGCCTTTCATCCTTCCGATGATGATCACATAGGTCTAGTGCACTGGTTTACAAACCTATCGGTTTTCAGGATTACATTACACGAGAGCAGGTCAAATACATGTTTACTAAGCAGCTGATTATTTCACCTGTGCTCCAGTTCAGATATCCTTAAAATGTGGCCTGTTAGGGAGGCCTGGGGACAGGTTTGAAAACCAGTGGTTTAGTACACAGAAAATGGCAATGACATATTTCCCCATACCTGGGTAAAGTGGCAATTTGAAAGCATTAAGGTGAAATTAGTCAGTATAAGACTGTGATATAAAATGTCTAGTTAAAATAATTTGCAATATACTTTTATTGGTCTCCTTTCCCTGAAAAGTGTTGTAATGGGTGCCATATTGTTTAAACTTGCATTTTTCCATCTATTTTTACTGCTGAGAAGTTAAGGCATTTCCTATTTCTTTATAGAAAGTACATCATAGAAACTAAATCTTTAGTTACTTCAACATTTTATACAACTATTATAATATTGGGGGGGGGGGGATACCTCTACATATTCTAACGTTTGATTTGAATACATCATGTCTAGCATGTGTTTACTGTTAAATATCTCTTTAAACATGTGTTTTGTTAAAAAAAATAATAATAAAAAAAAAAAAAGTAAATGTAGGATGATTATTGGATGTATCTCTCTAAACCTAGAGGCCAAAAAGCTAATTATTTAACCTGAGTTTGCTGAAAAACAAATAGCTGGGTTAGGGAACAGGCAGCAGTTTAGAGTGGGGCGGGCAGTTGGTTCCTCGGTAGTGTGGAGCTGTTGTCTTTTTACAGAAGAGTTAATTTTTGGGACATAAAATTGCAATGCAAAAGTGGTCTGCGGTAAAGCATTTTCTTATTTGCATTAAAGTGATGGTAAATTCATACCAACTGCACAACATATTTTAAAAGCTCTTATCCTAACTACCATATCAATATGCTTTTTTTTTTTTTTTTTTTTTTTTTTTTTTTTTTTTTTTAATAATAAAAATGACGTTTCCACCTCTAGACAAATAGCCGTGCTAGGATGTCAGTTTAAACGCACGGCTATTGGGTTTAGAGGTGGAAACTTCACTTCATTGAAGAAAGCACTGTGCCGTGGGCAGCTGAAGGTGCTGTCAGTGATTTACTTTCCTCAGGGAGTTTAAAAAAAAAAAAAGTTGTTAGTAAATCCTAGCATTTGTTATACGCTTGGGTTTACCATCACTTTAACGTTTTGTTAATGCTTCCATCTGACGTCGGATCTCTCACAAATCGCACCATAACAAGTACGTTACTATGGTAAGCTGACAGACTATATAATAGTTACGTTTAATGCCTGTGTTAATCATATGATTTTCTATAGAGGGAAAATTCACTAGTTAGTTGCAGTGTTAGCAGTTTTGTGTTTGTTAATCCAAGTAAAGTGATTTGATCACCTAATAACAAAATAATTTATTTTAAAATTATATCAGTAGTTTTTTTTTTTTTTTATAATTGTAATTAGTGCTGCCCCAGGCATAGGTCTAGTTGAGCATTATGTGCATGATTATATTTTTGAGGTACATATTAAGAACAGAACTCCATCCTGCCTGGGGCAGCACTTAATATAACATTAATTTTTTTTATTTTTTTTTTGCTGCCGGTAATGGCAGAAAACGCGCCATGAGAAACTGTCAACGTAATGGCTTCAGAAAGCATTTTCTTTTTGTGATCTCATGCAAAACAAATTTCAGCTCAATGTAAAGAAGCCCCTATTTTTTTAAACATGAGGCAAAGTAACTTCAATCATATTTATAGCCATTTTGATCACTGTAAACGCCATTAAAGGGACAGTCTACTCTAAAATGTTTCTTGTTAAAAGATAGATAATCCCTTTATTAACCCATTCCCTAGATTTGCATAACCAACAGTTTAATTAATATACTTTTTACCTCTGATTACCTTGTATCTAAGCCTCTGCAGACTGCCCCTTAGTTACATTGATATACTGTGTACCTCTGTGATTACACCCTGTATCTAAGCCTCTGCAGACTGCTCCTTATCTCAGTTGTATTAATACACGTTACCTCTGTGATTACCTTGTATCTAAGCCTCTGCAGATTGCCCTTTATCTCAGTTATATTAATATACTTGCTACCTCTGTGGTTACCTTGTATCTAAGCTTCTGCAGACTGTCTCCTTATGTCATTTCTTTTGACAGACTTGTATTTTAGCCATTCAGTGCTGACTCATAAAAAAACTCCACAGGAGTGAGCACAAGGTGATCTGACACATGATCTAGTGCTGTCTACCTGTGACATTGTCAAATTCACTGAAATAAGAGGCATCCTTTAAGGGCTAAGAAATTCTGATATGAGCCTACCTAAGTTTAACTTTCAACAAAGTAAATTGGAAAGTTTTTAAAATTGCATACCCTATCCGAATCATTAGTTTAATTTTGACTTTACTTTAAGGGACCTACCTCTTATTGACTGAGTGCAGCTTTTGTATATCGATATTTAGCTTTTATCTTGGATAAACTTTATATTACAAAACCTTAAAGGGACAGTGCACTCAAAATGTATTGTTTAAAAAGATAAATAATCCCTTTATTACCTATTCCCCAGTTTTGCATAACCAACACTGTTAAATTAATATACTTTTTTACCTATGATTACCTTGTCTCAGCATCTTCTGACAGCCCCCTGATCAGATGACTGTTATCTAATGCAGTGTTTTTCAACCAGTGTGCCGTGAGAGATCCTCAGGTGTGCCGCGGCAGACTGACAATCATTATGATTGTTTGTGAATGAATGTCATGTATAGTTTGTAGGAGGCATGGCATGACAGTACAGTATGTGTGTGTGTTGTAATTTTGGGATGGTGGTGTGCCACAGGATTTTTTTAATGTAAAAAAGTGTGCCACGGCAAAAAAGGTTGCAAATCACTGATCTAATGACTTGCATTTATCCAATTAGTGCAGTGTCTGCCAAAACCCACGGGCATGAGCAGTTATTTGTATTGCTCACGTGAACTAGCAACTCCTTTATTGTAAAAAGCTAATAAAAAAACCATGTGATAAGAGGCTGTCTTTAGTAGCTTACAAACGGGTGTAAATTTAGAGGTGTAAAGGTTATAAAATGATATCAATGTTGGTTGTGGAAAGCTGGGGAATGGGTAGTAAAGGCGTTATCTATCTTCTTACACTAACAATTTTGGTGTTGACTGTCCCTTTAATTACAACAAAACATTTGTAAAACATTACTCCTTTTTATAGCAGTTTCTGACCCTAAACAGTAAGATGTGGGTCGTGTTTATCAGGCAGTGAGAAATTAATCTTTCAGGATTTGTTTTGTAAAAGCGTTTTCCTGGCTAAACTAGAATTTTGTTGCTCATATAGAGAGGGGGTGAGTCTGCTCATATAGAGAGGGGGTGAGTCTGCTCATATAGAGAGGGGGTGAGTCTGCTCATATAGAGAGGGGGTGAGTCTGCTCATATAGAGAGGGGGTGAGTCTGCTCATATAGAGAGGGGGTGAGTCTGCTCATATAGAGAGGGGGTGAGTCTGCTCATATAGAGAGGGGGTGAGTCTGCTCATATAGAGAGGGGGGTGAGTCTGCTCATATAGAGAGGGGGTGAGTCTGCTCATATAGAGAGGGGGTGAGTCTGCTCATATAGAGAGGGGGTGAGTCTGCTCATATAGAGAGGGGGTGAGTCTGCTCATATAGAGAGGGGGTGAGTCTGCTCATATAGAGAGGGGGTGAGTCTGCTCATATAGAGAGGGGGTGAGTCTGCTCATATAGAGAGGGGGTGAGTCTGCTCATATAGAGAGGGGGTGAGTCTGCTCATATAGAGAGGGGGTGAGTCTGCTCATATAGAGAGGGGGTGAGTCTGCTCATATAGAGAGGGGGTGAGTCTGCTCATATAGAGAGGGGGTGAGTCTGCTCATATAGAGAGGGGGTGAGTCTGCTCATATAGAGAGGGGGTGAGTCTGCTCATATAGAGAGGGGGTGAGTCTGCTCATATAGAGAGGGGGTGAGTCTGCTCATATAGAGAGGGGGTGAGTCTGCTCATATAGAGAGGGGGTGAGTCTGCTCATATAGAGAGGGGGTGAGTCTGCTCATATAGAGAGGGGGTGAGTCTGCTCATATAGAGAGGGGGTGAGTCTGCTCATATAGAGAGGGGGTGAGTCTGCTCATATAGAGAGGGGGTGAGTCTGCTCATATAGAGAGGGGGTGAGTCTGCTCATATAGAGAGGGGGTGAGTCTGCTCATATAGAGAGGGGGTGAGTCTGCTCATATAGAGAGGGGGTGAGTCTGCTCATATAGAGAGGGGGTGAGTCTGCTCATATAGAGAGGGGGTGAGTCTGCTCATATAGAGAGGGGGTGAGTCTGCTCATATAGAGAGGGGGTGAGTCTGCTCATATAGAGAGGGGGTGAGTCTGCTCATATAGAGAGGGGGTGAGTCTGCTCATATAGAGAGGGGGTGAGTCTGCTCATATAGAGAGGGGGTGAGTCTGCTCATATAGAGAGGGGGTGAGTCTGCTCATATAGAGAGGGGGTGAGTCTGCTCATATAGAGAGGGGGTGAGTCTGCTCATATAGAGAGGGGGTGAGTCTGCTCAGATTTGTAAGGAAAAAACTAATGTTTCTCACACAACCAGGCCAGGTGAAATTAAACTATAAACATGTTTAGCAGTTACTTTACATATATGTTGTCAATCCCATTTAATAAGCAGATATGTTGTACAGACGTTTTACCTTACATGACCTTAAAATACCTGGAAAATATTTGCTCAAGGAGTAATATTTGTAGCTGGGGCACATGCCTCACCAGTTGTCATGCTATACCCTGCAGCTGATGAACTAAAGAAAGCGGGGGGGGGGGGGGGATTTTGTGAATTGGCTATATGGGGAAAAAACAGGGACTGGCCATGCTGAAGGGATTTCCTTATTAACAATGTTCTGTATATAACCAGTGTGCATGTTGCAAATGCATTACTGAGATACAGTAGCAATGTTTGTAACAGTTATACATAGAGTGCCCAAGACACGTGCACACTCCTGACTTCCTCAGTATGCTCTCATGGAAAGGAGCTAAGTTTTTTTTTTTTTTTTTTTTTTTTTTTTTTTTTAATTTATTTTTAACAATGGCTCGCAACATACTTTGATTCTCTCACCACTCAAACGCTCACAATCAACCACAACCCACATAGCCATAAATTTAGCTCTTTCTCCCCTATTGCTGAGGAAGAATTTTCGGCACTTATACTGCGCTCTCACCTCCACTACCTGTCCACTTGACCCTATCCCCTCACAGCTGCTCCCCTCCCTCTCTTCTACCCTTACCTCCTATACTCACACACATTTGCAACCTCTCCCTCAGCACTGGTATATTTCCCTCATCTCTTAAACATGCACTGGTCACACCTATTCTCAAAAAACCTTCTTTTGATCCAACCTTCCCATACAACTACCACCCTATTTCCCAACCCTATCACCTCAAAGCTTCTCGAAAAGCTAGTATATGCATGCCTATCCAATTTCATTACATTAAACTCCCTTCTCGACCCACTTCAATCTGGATTTCATCCCCATCACTCCAGAGACGGCAATCGCTAAGGTTACCAATGACCTACTTACAGCAAAATCAAAAGGCCACTTCTCTCTGCTTATCCTCCTTGATCTGTCCACAGCCTTTGATACTGTTGATCACCCTCTTGCTACAAACCCTCCAATCCTTCGGCATTTGTGACACAGCCCTCTTGTGGTTCTCTTCCTACCTGTCTAACACTACCTTTTTAGTGTAGCCTTCTCTGGGGCCTCCTCTCCCCGTCACCACTTTCTTTTTGTCTACCGCAAGGCTCTCTCCTTGGCCCTCTTTATCTACACATCATCATTAGGTTCCCTAATAAAGTCCCACAGGTTCCAATATCCTTTGTATGCAGACGACACCCAAATCTACTTCTCTGCACCAGACCTATCTCCTTTCTTGCTAACTCATGTCACTAACGGTCTTTCTCAATCTCTTGTCCTGTTAATAGATAGGACAACATAGGGGCTTTCAAACTCAAATACCCTGTAGCTTCATTGCTCAATTAAAGTCCAATATTGGTGTTATTTTATAACTAGGTGGCTTTATGTTAAAGCTGGTGTGGTTCAAAACGTTTAAATTCTCTTGTGGGTTGGGCAAAATTCACAGTGACCCAGTGGTGGTTCTGTAGGGGAGCACTACCCCAATCTTCTATTTTGCACCCATTGGGCAAACTAATATTTAATTCTGGGGGGGGAGAGAATATGTATCACATTAATCCCCTTGAGAAAAATGAGACCTATGGACTGAATGGAAAATAGGACTGCTTTTTATACCCAATGTGGCTCTAGAGCTAGCTACTGATTGGTGTTTACACATATATCCCCCTTGTTATTGGTTTATCCGCTGTGTTCAGATTGCTCCAATCCTGCATTGTTGTGCCTTAAACAATACAATACCAAGGAATCAAGCAAATCTGATAAAAGTAAATGTGAACCTTAATTTGTATGGATGCTATTTTTGAATTTCAGAGAGAAATGTTGGGGTTCATGATGATGAATTGATTTCCTACAATACAAGGAAATTGTTGATGATTATTAAGTTTGAGTAACTAGTAGGGGGGGGGGGGAATAAATTCTGTTTAAATTGAATATGGCCCCTTGAGGATCTGCCCTCTAGCAATGAACAAATGTCTCTTATACCAGACTCGGTTCCCTCAGGGCAGGTAGCTTCAAAGATATCTACACCACTTGCTAATACAAAAATTTGTCTCTTTAGACAAGCTTGATCACATTCCGTTTGTAGGTTGTAGCAGCACCAATATCACAGGTTTTAATAGTTATGGAGTTTTATCATCTATTAACTTTATTTTTTGTGATGTCAATTTAGACTTTCATGATTCAGACAGGGAATGAAATTGTAATAAACTTTCCAATCTACTTGTAACTTCACTTGATCTCCTCTGATGGGAGTGTAGGACTTTGCAGTCTATGGAAAGCGTATTTGCAACATTTTTTTATTTTTTTTTTATTATAGAAATATTATACATGGTTGTAAACACTGAAGCCAAATTGCTAAATACTCAACACATATCAGTGCAAATCCAGATATTTGTGTATTGCACTTTCTCTGCCACCTTGTTTTTTTCACTAAACGAATGCTGAAAAAACACATGCACACCTAGTGTTGAATTAACTGGCAAGCTGTTTGCAATATAATTGCATGTAATAGGCACTATTTTTTTTTTTTAATAGAATTTAGCATGGTGAGGTTAGGCTGGCACAACCACTGAAATGGGCTGAAAGAGCAGAGACTCCCCCCCCCCCCCCCCACATAAGAAAATACATTTTGCACAAACCTTAGCAAGCTGGAGTAAGACATCAGTATACATCTAATCCTTTGGGGCATGGTTAGGAGTCTGGCTTTTTTGTACATTGTGCTGAATTTCAAACTTTACTTTTTGGAGGAAAAAAAAAAAACTCCCCAAATAGGCTATATAAATATAATCTACAAAACATTTATGCAAAGAAAAATCTAGTGTTCAATGTCCCTTAAGTGAAAGTAAACGGACAGGCATTTCTGAGAAATCTCTTTATAGGTTCTTAATTGGACAAACATAAGTGAATCTTACAAACCTATTGGCTGACACCGGAACCAATAGTTTGCTGGATAATTATTGAATAAACTAAACTGCTATCTGGACACAAATGCATTTGAAAACAGAGTTAATAAAGGTGTTAATCATGGGGTTTTCAAACTTGGGAAAAAAACGTATGTATATACATGCGTCTGTCTCAAATGAGAAGACCATTCCCTGGCACTGACACCCATTTTATTTCTTACCATATTTAAGTATGCTTCCTTCAAAAGGGTTGGACAATAAGCATAGCTGTATAATGCTTTTCTGCTGAAGATTAGGATATGTCACAAGCACAATAGTCAGACTAGCACTGATCAAAATGATGCTAGGAACAACCGTGAGCTACTCACAAGCAGTACAAAAGGAGGTTCTATAGCATATAAAAATCCCTTAAAGCATGGGGATCAAACTACAACACAACTTTAAGGGGCATTCCCCTTAATCATGTGATACTCATTCACTCACTCATTCACTCACTCATTCACTCATTCATTCACTCATTCACTCATTCACTCACTCATTCACTCATTCATTCCTTGCCAAACTTTAGTCTGTCAATTAACATTCTAATTAAATTATGCATCTCAATAGGTGGCAGTAGAGTACACAGAATAAAGTTAATCTACCTCTAACTATATACAATGTTAAACCTGTTGCACAGCATCCTATATAATACAAATCACACAGTTGAGCATACTAGAAACTATCTTAAAGGGATAGGAAAGTCCAAATTAAACTTGCATTATTCAAAGCATGTCATTGTAATACACTTTTAAATTCTATTTTCAAATGTGCTTCGTTCTTAGTATCCCTTGTTAAAAAAATGAATATGCACATATCGTACACTATTGGGAGTTGCTGCTAATTGGTGCCTGCACATATTTGTCTCTTGTGATTGGCTGAATAGATATTTTTAGCTTCCTGTCAGTAGTGCAAATGCTGTCCCTTCAGCAATGGATAACAAGAGAATGAAGAAAATTTAATAGAATTAAATTTGAAAGTAGTTTTAAATTTGTATGTTCTATCTGAATCATAGAAGAAAATGTTGGGGTTTACTATCCCTTTTTAAGCTGTTAAAGCGTCTCTCATAGAGAATCTACTTATGACCTTTATTAGTGTCTAGTCTAAAACTCCAAAAGATTAGGATATGACCAGTGATTGGTGCATACACCGGTATTCCTGCTTATTTGCATGATTGCTGTAGCACAGTGTAGAGTGGCAGAGAATCATCTGACTGTTTAACCCCATGTAGTTGCTAAACACAAGGCAAAATAAGTTTGATTTAAAGGGACATGCCACACACATTTTTTCTTTTATGATTTAGAAAGAGAATGCAATTTTAAACATCTTTCTAATTTACTTATATTATCTAATTTGTTTTATTCTCTTGATATTCTTTGATGAAAAGCATATCTAGATATGCTCACTAGCTGCTGATTGGCTGCTGCACATAGAAGCATCATGTGATTGGCTCACCATGTGCATTGATTTTTTTTTTCAAATAAGGATATTTAAAAAATGAAGCAAAATAAATAATGGAAGTAAATTGTAATGTTTAAATTTCTATTCTCTATCTGAATCATGAAAGAAAGATTTTGGGTTTAGTGGCCCTTTAAGTTGTTCTGATGAAAGAGCACATTATTCAGTAAGAATGTCCTTTACAAATATTGATCTTATAATCTAAAACCTTTTCATGTAATTCTCTGGACAGTGATCTTTAATGAATAAAGGCCAGCCATATGACTGAAGTCGTTCACTGTTTGGCAAGCTGACACAGCCCTCCCCCCCCCCCCCCCTTTAAAGTCTTGTTGAGAAGGAACTATGGGCTATTTGTGGGTTGTATTTTATTTTTTTGAGACCTTTGTACAATTGGAGGAACCGCTTTTAAAATAACTAAATTCTTAAGTTTCACTTTAGGCAATAAACAAAACATCAAACAAGTACTTGTCACTGGGTGCGGAGTAATTTCTGCAAGTCTGGGTTTTGTTATTGGATAAGAACTCGAATACTGAGGGGTTATTTCTGAAAGCTAATTTTTATTTTTATATTTTTTTTAACATCTAAAAGGACCCATGAGCTTTGTATCTCGAGGCAGAAATGAATCTGAACCAGTATTTCTTCTGAAGAAGAATGCTGGCAATAACTTAAGTTTTATCTCTAATTGTATGACTTCTGTATTGTATGATAATTAGTGTACAATTGGAATGTAAAACGGTTATCTATCTAGATAAGTCTATTTCAGCATAAACTCAAACACTTCTGTTTTCATTTAATGATATTGAGGAATTAAATCTTATACCACAGATTTATTTTACTTGCATTTGGGTTAAACAATTTATTGGCCTCTTAAGGAAACATTAGACAAACAGTATGACACAATTTCATATCTTATCTATTTTTATTGGGGCAAATAACAAGCCAGTCTCGTTGGTTCTTGGGCATTTTTTTTTATGAAATTAAACAGAATGGATGTGGCAAAAGCTGGCTTGTTTATGTCAAATGGTTACTGAGACCTGAAAAAGGTTGTCCGTCTCCGTCGTCGCTTTTGGCGAATTATGAATATAAGGAGATGGCTCAAAAATACCTGTCAGTTTGTCTGGCCAGTTATTTGTTTATTACACAAAGCTGCCAGAGGGAAGAATAACAGCACAGAAGAGATTGCAACATATTTTATTTTTGACATAGACCTAAGAGGAAAAAGCCTGTGAAGGTTACATCGCCTCCCTACAAATCGCCAGTAGTTCCAAGCAGCAACCTTTAAACACGATATATCCAGATCTTTATGTTTATTCTGTATACATGCAACTTAAAGATGATCAAATCTGTGATAGATATATAATTTATTATTCATGGTCATGTTAAATGTAAAATAAAATGCCTGAGATATATAGATGGTGATCTTATGATTGTGATTACCTTCACTCTCATTGCCCATATGAACGTGTGAAGTCTTTACAGATAATCACATGACTATAACAGACAGCATAAGATAATCTTTGTATGGCTAAGGGCAAGTGAGTGTTCTGTAACCGCTTGAAGTTTTAAGAATTTGTATTAAATGATCATAGGACAAATATAACTTGCAAAGAGACCAACACTCTATACATTTCATAAACCACTCATACTTTTTGAATGCCTCATGCTTTTACAGAATGGGTTTTTTTTGTTTTTTTTTTTTTGAAAGGTTCTTAAACATTTTTGTCATTTATCAGGGCATACAATTTTCCAGTTATTTCTATTTTTATGTGCTTCATTTTTTTGGGGTTTTATTTGTTAAAGCATATCTAGGTAGGTTCAGTATCTTAGGCTAGTTGGTGATTGCACATATATGCCTGTTATTGGCTTAGCTATGTTTAGCTAGCTCCCAGTAGTGCATTTTTCTCGAATGAAGAAATTTATAGAGTTAAATTGGAAACTTGTTTAAAAATGAATGCTTCATCTGAGTCATCAAAGAACAATCATGGGTTTCATGTCCCTTTTTAACTGTGACCTCATAGAAAAAGTAATCACAAGAGCTTGTGCTAGAAAGATGAAGCTTAATTCAACTTTATTTAAAGGGATAAAACGTAATTTTTTGTTTCAATTCAGAGCATTAAATTTTACACATTACATTTTTTTTTGTAATGAATCAGACATGATCTCGCTACCTATCTAGATATCTCTTCAACGAAGAATAACAGACTGAAGCAGAAGTGTTTAAGAGAAAACACATGAATACCAATTTGTGTTTTTTTTTATTCAAACAAAACCACCACAAACATTTAAATAAAATGTTACATTATAATATAATTTTGTTTGTATATTTTCTCATGTCTCAAAGGTACAGTCTACTCAAAATGTTTTATTGTTTAAAAAAATAGATAATTATTACCCATTCCCCAGTTTTGCATAACTAACACGGTTATAATACACTTTTCTCCAACATAGGTGTGTCCGGTCCACGGCGTCATCCTTACTTGTGGGATATTCTCTTCCCCAACAGGAAATGGCAAAGAGCCCAGCAAAGCTGGTCACATGATCCCTCCTAGGCTCCGCCTACCCCAGTCATTCTCTTTGCCGTTGTACAGGCAACATCTCCACGGAGATGGCTTAGAGTTTTTTAGTGTTTAACTGTAGTTTTTATTATTCAATCAAGAGTTTGTTATTTTAAAATAGTGCTGGTATGTACTATTTACTCAGAAACAGAAAAGAGATGAAGATTTCTGTTTGTATGAGGAAAATGATTTTAGCAACCGTTACTAAAATCCATGGCTGTTCCACACAGGACTGTTGAGAGGAATTAACTTCAGTTGGGGGAACAGTGAGCAGTCTCTTGCTGCTTGAGGTATGACACATTCTAACAAGACGATGTAATGCTGGAAGCTGTCATTTTCCCTATGGGATCCGGTAAGCCATGTTTATTAAGATAGTAAATAAGGGCTTCACAAGGGCTTATTAAGACTGTAGACTTTTTCTGGGCTAAATCGATTCATTATTAACACATATTTAGCCTTGAGGAATCATTTAATCTGGGTATTTTGATAAGATTATATCGGCAGGCACTGTTTTAGACACCTTATTCTTAGGGGCTTTCCCAAATCATAGGCAGAGCCTCATTTTCGCGCCGGTGTTGCGCACTTGTTTTTGAGAGGCATGACATGCAGTCGCATGTGTGAGGAGCTCTGATACATAGAAAAGACTTTCTGAAGGCGTCATTTGGTATCGTATTCCCCTTTGGGCTTGGTTGGGTCTCAGCAAAGCAGATACCAGGGACTGTAAAGGGGTTAAAGTTAAAAACGGCTCCGGTTCCGTTATTTTAAGGGTTAAAGCTTCCAAATTTGGTGTGCAATACTTTTAAGGCTTTAAGACACTGTGGTGAAATTTTGGTGAATTTTGAACAATTCCTTCATATTTTTTCGCAATTGCAGTAATAAAGTGTGTTCAGTTTAAAATTTAAAGTGACAGTAACGGTTTTCTTTTAAAACGTTTTTTGTACTTTGTTATAAAGTTTATGCCTGTTTAACATGTCTGAACTAACAGACTGTGTTCTGAATGTGGGGAAGCCAGAGTTCCTTCTCATTTAAATAAATGTGATTTATGTGACAATGACAATGATGCCCAAGATGATTCCTCAAGTGAGGGGAGTAAGCATGGTACTGCATCATTCCCTCCTTCGTCTACACGAGTCTTGCCCACTCAGGAGGCCCCTAGTACATCTAGCGCGCCAATACTCCTTACTATGCAACAATTAATGGCTGTAATGGATAATTCTGTCAAAAACATTTTAGCCAAAATGCACACTTATCAGCGTAAGCGCGACTGCTCTGTTTTAGATACTGAAGAGCATGACGACGCTGATAATAATGGTTCTGAAGGGCCCCTAAACCAGTCTGATGGGGCCAGGGAGGTTTTGTCTGAGGGAGAAATTACTGATTCAGGGAACATTTCTCAACAAGCTGAACCTGATGTGATTACGTTTAAATTTAAGTTGGAACATCTCCGCATTCTGCTTAAGGAGGTATTATCCACTCTGGATGATTGTGACAAGTTGGTCATCCCAGAGAAACTATGTAAAATGGACAAGTTCCTAGAGGTCCCGGGGCTCCCTGAAGCTTTTCCTATACCCAAGCGGGTGGCGGACATTGTAAATAAAGAATGGGAAAGGCCCGGTATTCCTTTCGTCCCTCCCCCCATATTTAAAAAATTGTTTCCTATGGTCGACCCCAGAAAGGACTTATGGCAGACAGTCCCCAAGGTCGAGGGAGCGGTTTCCACTTTAAACAAACGCACCACTATACCCATAGAAGATAGTTGTGCTTTCAAAGATCCTATGGATAAAAAATTAGAAGGTTTACTTAAAAAGATGTTTGTTCAGCAGGGTTACCTTCTACAACCAATTTCATGCATTGTCCCTGTCGCTACAGCCGCGTGTTTCTGGTTCGATGAGCTGGTAAAGGCGGTCGATAGTGATTCTCCTCCTTATGAGGAGATTATGGACAGAATCAATGCTCTCAAATTGGCTAATTCTTTCACCCTAGACGCCACTTTGCAATTGGCTAGGTTAGCGGCTAAGAATTCTGGGTTTGCTATTGTGGCGCGCAGAGCGCTTTGGTTGAAATCTTGGTCAGCTGATGCGTCTTCCAAGAACAAGCTACTTAACATTCCTTTCAAGGGGAAAACGCTGTTTGGCCCTGACTTGAAAGAGATTATCTCTGATATCACTGGGGGTAAGGGCCACGCCCTTCCTCAGGATCGGCCTTTCAAGGCCAAAAATAAACCTAATTTTCGTCCCTTTCGTAGAAACGGACCAGCCCAAAGTGCTACGTCCTCTAAGCAAGAGGGTAATACTTCTCAAGCCAAGCCAGCTTGGAGACCAATGCAAGGCTGGAACAAGGGAAAGCAGGCCAAGAAACCTGCCACTGCTACCAAGACAGCATGAAATGTTGGCCCCCGATCCGGGACCGGATCTGGTGGGGGGCAGACTCTCTCTCTTCGCTCAGGCTTGGGCAAGAGATGTTCTGGATCCTTGGGCGCTAGAAATAGTCTCCCAAGGTTATCTTCTGGAATTCAAGGGGCTTCCCCCAAGGGGGAGGTTCCACAGGTCTCAGTTGTCTTCAGACCACATAAAAAGACAGGCATTCTTACGTTGTGTAGAAGACCTGTTAAAAATGGGAGTGATTCATCCTGTTCCATTAGGAGAACAAGGGATGGGGTTCTACTCCAATCTGTTCATAGTTCCCAAAAAAGAGGGAACGTTCAGACCAATCTTAGATCTCAAGATCTTAAACAAGTTTCTCAAGGTTCCATCGTTCAAAATGGAAACCATTCGAACAATTCTTCCTTCCATCCAGGAAGGTCAATTCATGACCACGGTGGATTTAAAGGATGCGTATCTACATATTCCTATCCACAAGGAACATCATCGGTTCCTAAGGTTCGCATTCCTGGACAAGCATTACCAGTTCGTGGCGCTTCCTTTCGGATTAGCCACTGCTCCAAGGATTTTCACAAAGGTACTAGGGTCCCTTCTAGCTGTGCTAAGACCAAGGGGCATTGCTGTAGTACCTTACTTGGACGACATTCTGATTCAAGCGTCGTCCCTTCCTCAAGCAAAGGCTCACACGGACATCGTCCTGGCCTTTCTCAGATCTCATGGATGGAAAGTGAACGTGGAAAAGAGTTCTCTATCTCCGTCAACAAGGGTTCCCTTCTTGGGAACAATAATAGACTCCTTAGAAATGAGGATTTTTCTGACAGAGGCCAGAAAAACAAAACTTCTAGACTCTTGTCGGATACTTCATTCCGTTCCTCTTCCTTCCATAGCGCAGTGCATGGAAGTGATAGGTTTGATGGTAGCGGCAATGGACATAGTTCCTTTTGCGCGCATTCATCTAAGACCATTACAACTGTGCATGCTCAGTCAGTGGAATGGGGACTATACAAACTTGTCTCCAAGGATACAAGTAAATCAGAGGACCAGAGACTCACTCCGTTGGTGGCTGTCCCTGGACAACCTGTCACAAGGGATGACCTTCCGCAGACCAGAGTGGGTCATTGTCACGACCGACGCCAGTCTGATGGGCTGGGACGCGGTCTGGGGATCCCTGAAAGCTCAGGGTCTTTGGTCTCGGGAAGAATCTCTTCTACCGATAAATATTCTGGAACTGAGAGCGATATTCAATGCTCTCAAGGCTTGGCCTCAGCTAGCGAGGGCCAAGTTCATATGGTTTCAATCAGACAACATGACAACTGTTGCGTACATCAACCATCAGGGGGGAACAAGGAGTTCCCTGGCGATGGAAGAAGTGACCAAAATCATTCTATGGGCGGAGTCTCACTCCTGCCACCTGTCTGCTATCCACATCCCAGGAGTGGAAAATTGGGAAGCGGATTTTCTGAGTCGTCAGACATTGCATCCGGGGGAGTGGGAACTCCATCCGGAAATCTTTGCCCAAGTCACTCAACTGTGGGGCATTCCAGACATGGATCTGATGGCCTCTCGTCAGAACTTCAAAGTTCCTTGCTACGGGTCCAGATCCAGGGATCCCAAGGCAGCTCTAGTGGATGCACTAGTAGCACCTTGGACCTTCAAACTAGCTTATGTATTCCCGCCGTTTCCTCTCATCCCCAGGCTGGTAGCCAGGATCAATCAGGAAAGGGCGTCGGTGATCTTGATAGCTCCTGCGTGGCCACGCAGGACTTGGTATGCAGATCTTGTGAATATGTCATCGGCTCCACCATGGAAGCTACCTTTGAGACGAGACCTTCTTGTTCAAGGTCCGTTCGAACATCCGAATCTGGTCTCACTCCAGCTGACTGCTTGGAGATTGAACGCTTGATCTTATCGAAGCGAGGGTTCTCAGATTCTGTTATCGATACTCTTGTTCAGGCCAGAAAGCCTGTAACTAGAAAGATTTACCACAAAATTTGGAAAAAATATATCTGTTGGTGTGAATCTAAAGGATTCCCTTGGGACAAGGTTAAGATTCCTAAGATTCTATCCTTCCTTCAAGAAGGATTGGAAAAAGGATTATCTGCAAGTTCCCTGAAGGGACAGATTTCTGCCTTGTCTGTGTTACTTCACAAAAAGCTGGCAGCTGTGCCAGATGTTCAAGCCTTTGTTCAGGCTCTGGTTAGAATCAAGCCTGTTTACAAACCTTTGACTCCTCCTTGGAGTCTCAACTTAGTTCTTTCAGTTCTTCAGGGGGTTCCGTTTGAACCCTTACATTCCGTTGATATTAAGTTATTATCTTGGAAAGTTTTGTTTTTGGTTGCAATTTCTTCTGCTCGAAGAGTTTCAGAATTATCTGCTCTGCAGTGTTCTCCTCCTTATCTGGTGTTCCATGCAGATAAGGTGGTTTTACGTACTAAACCTGGTTTTCTTCCAAAAGTTGTTTCTAACAAAAACATTAACCAGGAGATTATCGTACCTTCTCTGTGTCCGAAACCAGTTTCGAAGAAGGAACGTTTGTTGCACAATTTGGATGTTGTTCGCGCTCTAAAATTCTATTTAGATGCTACAAAGGATTTTAGACAAACATCTTCCTTGTTTGTTGTTTGTTCCGGTAAAAGGAGAGGTCAAAAAGCAACTTCTACCTCTCTCTCTTTTTGGATTAAAAGCATCATCAGATTGGCTTACGAGACTGCCGGACGGCAGCCTCCCGAAAGAATCACAGCTCATTCCACTAGGGCTGTGGCTTCCACATGGGCCTTCAAGAACGAGGCTTCTGTTGATCAGATATGTAGGGCAGCGACTTGGTCTTCACTGCACACTTTTACCAAATTTTACAAGTTTGATTCTTTTGCTTCTTCTGAGGCTATTTTTGGGAGAAAGGTTTTGCAAGCCGTGGTGCCTTCCATCTAGGTGACCTGATTTGCTCCCTCCCATCATCCGTGTCCTAAAGCTTTGGTATTGGTTCCCACAAGTAAGGATGACGCCGTGGACCGGACACACCTATGTTGGAGAAAACAGAATTTATGTTTACCTGATAAATTACTTTCTCCAACGGTGTGTCCGGTCCACGGCCCGCCCTGGTTTTTTAATCAGGTCTGATAATTTATTTTCTTTAACTACAGTCACCACGGTATCACATGGTTTCTCCTATGCAAATATTCCTCAACGTCGGTCGAATGACTGGGGTAGGCGGAGCCTAGGAGGGATCATGTGACCAGCTTTGCTGGGCTCTTTGCCATTTCCTGTTGGGGAAGAGAATATCCCACAAGTAAGGATGACGCCGTGGACCGGACACACCGTTGGAGAAAGTAATTTATCAGGTAAACATAAATTCTGTTTTTACCTCTGATTATCTTGTATCTAAGCCTCTTCTGACAGCCCCCTGATCACATGACTTTATTGACTTGCATTTTATCCAATTAGTGCAGTGTGCCACAGCCGTTAGCACAATGTAATCTATATGGCTCACATGAACTAGCAGACCCCTGCTGTGAAAAGCAAATACAAATGTGTTAAGAGGCTGTCTTTAGTGGCTTAGAAACAGGCAGAAATTTAGAGGTTTAAATGTTATAAAGTATATTAATATAACAATGATGGTTGCACAAAGCTGGAGAATGGGTAGTAAAGGCATGATCCATCTGATTAAACGATAACTATTTTAGTGTAGACTGACCCTTTAATGATACTTAGTCATATGTCCCATTGATTTTATTAGGTGTTTTCAGATTACCTGTGCTTCAAGGGTAGATAATGTTTGTATTTCCTTTAATCAGTAGTTACTTCTGAAAGTTCACTATGTTTCCTTCAGATCATGACCTTTTTCTCAAGGTTATGGAGATGCATTATTAAACCAGACGTTGGTTTTCCAAGTCATTATACTGCTGCTGCCGCTTAACGATAAAAAGCTCATGATAGAGATGCAAGTCGGATAGTGGATGCAAATGACTTTAAGGGGTGGGGGGGGCACATGAGGAAAAACTGTGGGCATTGAAAAGATTTATAGCAAATGTTTGTATACATTATTTAAAAAAAAAAAAAAAAAAAAGCTAAATGTTTGACTATTAGACATAGAAAATTTTATTGGAATAGACTTGCAGAATAAAATTTAAAAAAATAGCCACTGTTTTTCTAAGAACTTGTAAGCTAGTTAGTTACGTGATATAGCATTAAATCTACTGGGTTTAAATAGTTTAGTGAGACAAACGGCTCTCGGGCTCATTACTAGATGTCAAACCTAGTGACGTGTGAGTCTTTCTATGTTTTCATAGAACTGGATTATGCCTGGCTCAGTAACAAACGCTATTCTAGTAGGTAGGGAAAAACGTGAACACCCTAAACACTATAGGGCCAAATGGCACCTGATCTCCCCCCCCCCCACCCCTTATTTTCACACAAGCCTTCAGTCTTGCTAGAAGCAGCTGTCTTAAAGAGACACTAAACCCAAAAAAAATGTCTTATGATTCAGAGTATGCAATTTTAGGCAACTTTATAATTTACTCCTAATAATTTTTCTTTGTTCTATTGCTATCTTTATTTAAAAAGCAGGAATGTGATGCATAGGAGCCGGCCCATTTTTGGTTGAGAACCTGGGTTATGCTTGCTTAATGGTGGGTAAATGTAATCCTCCAATAAGCAAGCGCTATCCATGATGCTGAACCTAAAATGGGCTGGCTGCTAAGATTTACATTCATACTTTTGAAACAAAAAATGATAATAGGAGTAAAATAGAAAGTTGCTTAAAATTGCATGCTCTATCTGAATCATGAAATAGTGAAAAATGTGGGTTCAGTGTCCCTTTAAGACCACTGCTCCTTAACTGGCCCCCCACCTCTTAGCAGTGGACAGCAATCAACCCGATCAGGTTGGTTGACAGATCCTGCTAGCGGCCAATTGGCCGCAAATCTGCAGGGGGCGGCATTGCACAAGCATTTCACTAGAAACGCTTGTACAATGCTAAATGCATACATGTCTGTACGACATGATCAGCTGAGCGGATCATGTCGGACAGACGTTTAATAAATCAGCCCCTATAGCTATAAACTTTCACATAACTTTGTGAAAGGTTATGTTAACGTTTTGCAAATCCAGATTAAGATCTGATAGTCCTTTAGGTGACACTAAATTCTAGGTAGAATTATGCAGTGAAAGAAATTAGTATGAGAAAGTTTGTTATATTTACACTTTTTACCAAAATGCATTCAGATAAGAGGCGGCCTTAAAGGTCTAGGAAATTATCATATAAACCTCCTTTGTTTAGCTTTCTACCAAGTGAACTAAGCTAAATTGGTGATAAAAAGTAAATTGGAAAGTTTTTTTTTTTTGTTTTTTTTTAATTACATACCCTTTCAGAATCATGAGTTTATTTTGCACTGTCTCCTTAATTTGGGTCACATGCTTAATTCATGTCCCTCAACATGTTGCTATGTCCTTGGAGTGGTAAAACATTGCAGCGGGCTAGAAATCCTACTGAAGAATATTGGTTCATTTTTAGTGATACTCAAGTGAGTGAGGGGGGAAAAACGCTGCTGTTCATCTCAACAGTTGCAGATAACCCACAACTGCAATTCCAGTCTGTTATGAAAAGTGTTGCACTTCAGCAAGTGAGTTTACCGACACTGCGATCTCCCTGAGTGTGGGGTATCTGAGCGACACTGCGATCTCCCTGAGTGTGGGGTATCTGAGCGACACTGCGATCTCCCTGAGTGTGGGGTATCTGAGCGACACTGCGATCTCCCTGAGTGTGGGGTATCTGAGCGACACTGCGATCTCCCTGAGTGTGGGGTATCTGAGCGACACTGCGATCTCCCTGAGTGTGGGGTATCTGAGCGACACTGCGATCTCCCTGAGTGTGGGGTATCTGAGCGACACTGCGATCTCCCTGAGTGTGGGGTATCTGAGCGACACTGCGATCTCCCTGAGTGTGGGGTATCTGAGCGACACTGCGATCTCCCTGAGTGTGGGGTATCTGAGCGACACTGCGATCTCCCTGAGTGTGGGGTATCTGAGCGACACTGCGATCTCCCTGAGTGTGGGGTATCTGAGCGACACTGCGATCTCCCTGAGTGTGGGGTATCTGAGCGACACTGCGATCTCCCTGAGTGTGGGGTATCTGAGCGACACTGCGATCTCCCTGAGTGTGGGGTATCTGAGCGACACTGCGATCTCCCTGAGTGTGGGGTATCTGAGCGACACTGCGATCTCCCTGAGTGTGGGGTATCTGAGCATATCATCCTATTACACAATTAGGTTACTAGTGATGCAACATCTGTATAGCTCTGAAACTTAAATGCAAAAATGTTAAAATATACATAGAGCGAAGTTCCAAGATGGATTATAAAGGTTTATCACAGGCTAAGTATATACAAACTATTTTTTTTAAAAATAGATAATCTACAATAATGCAAACAATCTAGTGTAATTTCCCTTTAAAGGGCCAGTAAATACAGTAAAGTTGCATGATAAAGACAATGCAATAGCACTGTCAGAACTTCAAATTTCAGTTGTCTGTTTCCACTGCTCCTGTATCATGTATATGCGTTTTTGATTGGCTGATGGCTGTCACATGTTCTGTGAATTCTTGCACATGCTCAGTAGGAGCTGGGGACTCAAAGTGTAAATATAAAGACTGTGCACATTTTGATAATGGAAGTAAATTGGAAAGTTAATTAAAATTGCTGCATTATCTGAATCATTAGAGTTTAATTCTTTACTGAGTGTCCATTTAATAGACATTGTGTTTTTTTTTTTTTTTTTGTGTGCCTAAAATGCACACAGGTTTGCAAATCCGCAGCAGTCAGTGATGTATTGATGCTTCCCACACCAAATAGACTGAGATTCCCTACTTTACAACATGTGTGGCTGGGTATCAGGGACTCAGGAGGTTGAGGGAGCCTGTTACCATTCTGTGGGTGGGATCATAAGTGGTTAATGGGTGGAGCTGTGGCTGGTAGGTGTTAGGCTGACCATATTGCCGCTTTAAAAAGTGACACATATGAAAAATACATATGTCAGGGCTGTTTAAAGAGATGGTTTGGAATAATGTTCCCTTATGAGAACCCTGCCTTGTGTATTTTTCATGTGTCCCTTTTTTAAAGCAGCAATATGATCAGCCTAGTAGGTGTCCAGTCTGGGCGTGCCTGAATATTGTGGGTGGGGTTAAGGGAATTTCTGCAAATGGAGACATAGAGCTGTCAGAGGAACAGAGCTCAGAATCGGGGACTGTCCCTTCAAACGAGGACAGGTGGGAGACTTTACATGACACAATCTTCCTTTACACTATTATGTGAGCTTGCTTCTTGAAACTTGTAGTTTATTTATTTTAGTAAAATGTAAGGATTGAGAATCATGCCAGGTGCAGAATATTAAATTCCCTTAAAGCTTATTGTGGTGGTTTTTTTTTTTTTTTTTTTTTTAATTTTCTTCTTTGTTTTTTTTTTAAAAAAAAATATTGATAAACCGGCTGCATTTATCTGGCAGCCTTATACTGTAACAAAACATGGTGAGAACAGATAGATAAATGTGGAAATTGGGCTGCTTAACCACATGTCAAGGTTTCTACTATGTAGCTACTGTATTATGTCTTCATTATTCTAGATAACTTGTTTTAGGTTATAGATTACATATGTGTTTACCATGGAACAAAACTCTTCAAGCCTCAATTGTCCATCTGGAATGTAAATGTCATGCTCTTGACTCAACATATTTATAATTTTATATTTTTTCTTGAATATATGGGAATTATGTTTGTGCCTTATAATAAGCTGTTTCACCTTAAGATTTCAATGCAGGGTCAGTAAGCTACTTGTGTTGCATGAATATAAACATGTCTTGTACCTACAAAGTCTTACTCATCTATGTGAGACCCTCTAGGGTCCAATACAATTACATTCATAGTACAACATATAAATTAGAATCCATATTCTAAACTGTAAAATATTCCCACTCTATGGCTAGAGTATCACTCCCAGTATCTCGTAGCATAGCTCCTAATCCTACATCAAAACCTGATTCCAGATCTCTCGGATGATTCCCCTTCTTGCACACTTCAGCAAGCTATCTGACTGGCTAGTGACAAGAGTCTGCCCACTATACAGTCACATTCCTAATAAGTATTTTCTGTGTCTTTCCTCATGGGCACTATATTCTGGGCACATCCTCACCAAATGGGATTATGATCTTCAAAGTTCAGATATGTAGCTATTTATAGACCAAAGGCTCTTGTCCTGACCATGAATTCTAACCTAAAAGTAAGCAGCAGTCAGCCTCCATTTGTCTTGTAATCTGTCAGTCTTAATCCTCTCCAGTTAATGGGAGTCCATGGAACCTATGCACTAAAGAATGAAGAGGCTTGTGGAAATTAGTAAAGTTAAAAATACACAATAGTAATAGGAAAAGGCTGAGCAGTTACTGAATCTACCAGCATCTCAAGCTAGAATGTCATCTAGTACAGTTAATCAGCAGCTACTCCCAGCTTCACTTGTGTAATAATTATATGCATACTTCATTACCAACTTTTTTGGTACATTACCAATTCAAAACAAATTAGTGTTTTTTTTTTTTTTTGTTTGTTTGTTTTTTATATGAAACCAGACATCCTAACCTGCAAAAACTGATTTCAGGGAGGTGGTTTCACCCTCTACTGCGCCCCCACCCCCCCAGTTATATATTGGACACCTTGAAACCCTAAATAAGATAGGGACTTATCATTAAAGTAGCTTCCCACTATAGTCGCATTAAAAAAAAAGTAGCTTTATTGCACAACCGCATACAACAAACCTATTTTCAAGTGACAACAACTAAAGCCATTCCTTAATGAAACACTTTTCCGGATTTGGGCCACATTGGATCATGGTACTTGGAGTTTCAGGGAGATTGTATTCCATTTGCTGGCATCAGGGAGCCGCTATTACAATCAGAGAGACTCCCTGAACTTCAGGGAGAGTTGGGATGTCTGTGAAACAGTGTTTGAAGCTACAAGAGACAAATTAATTTAAATCACTAGATATATAAAAAACAATGCCCTATGAAACTGTAAACTTGTACATTAAACAAATGACTGAAATATGCGAAACAGATTAATCCAAAAAGTACATAAAATCAGTTGGGTCTCCCTGATTAAAAAATGATCCAAATACTAATTATAAATCAAAAATAAATCTATTTGAGCAATGAGAATTTACCTCATTAAAATTTCACTGTTGGCTCAAGAGATAAGGAATTAAATGGTCAGTTTTATGCGACTAAAGCTTTGCTTTTTTGGGGGGAACCAATTATTACAAAGATTGAGGAGTTTTTTTATTTTTTCCTCACCACCTTACTCAGGGCCAAGGCTGCGAAAAGGCATGGGGCAGCTAGAAGTGTGGACTCAGTTGAGGCCCCTGTAGTTACGCCCTTGAATCATATGAAGGCTCGGTAACTGCCATGCACTGCTGCTAATTGGTGGCTGTACAGTTTTGTCCCTCACCAGATGTGACCTAAGTCCTAGGAGTGCATTGCTTCTCCTGAGCCTAATCTTCAACAAAGAATACAAAATTAATAGTTAGTAATTTTAATTAACTTTCTGGTTCACTGCTCTGTATGAATTATAAGTTTAATTTTGACTTTACTTTGTCCCTTTAAATTCTAATTTTATATCTATCTGGTATAACTCATTCCCCAATCCTAAACTCTAGTTCTGCTTCCAACTCAAACCCTTAATCTTCATCATGAAATCCTAACCTCTGTCGCCTGAGACCTAGATCTTTTGGATGAATGCAGAAATGACTTTTTGCTGTATTCTTTGCATTCATTTGAAAAATATTTTTTTGTATTTGAAGATCTTTTTATTGACTTGATTTGACCATGTTTGTGGATATTAACTAATAGCACGACCGGTCATAATTAGAAGGGAAGTTTGTGTAAATTGAAATGTGCACAGGTGTAATTCATTTTACACACATGCAGTATTCTTCCAATGACAAAACTGATTCTAGTAAGTTATATATTTTTTTTTTGCAGCATATGTACATATGCTATGAGGAGCCCATGCACGAGTATTTAAACTCAACACCTAGTCAATTGTGGCTTGTATGATACAAATTAAGTCTTCAGCAACAAAGTACACACTGCCTCTAACTCTTGAGCTTGAATACTGGTGCACATGCACGTATGCCACTAAAAAAATCACTAATCTCTTACTAGAAGTATTTTTGCTAATAAAAGTATAATGCAAAAAATGCTTTTATTTCCTAAGATATGGTGAGTCCACGGAATCGTCAATTACTTGTGGGAATATAACTCCTGGCCAGCAGGAGGAGGCAAAGAGCACCACAGTAAAGCTGCTATATATGCAACTTTACTTCCCTTACCTATAATCTCCAGTCATTCTCTTTGACTGCGGTGCAAGGAAGTTTTAGGTGTCTGCTTTAAAATAATAAAATCTTGATTGTAGACCAGAGTAGGTTTGCTCTGATCTTTTCCTGGGGTCTAGCCTTGCCCCACGTTAGTTTCTTCAGTAGGGCAGTGGTGGCTATTAAGCAATTGGGAACTTGTGGGGTTCAATCCCTTCTGTGTTTTCCCAAACCTTTTTCCTGCCCTATTTAGATAGCCTAAGTAAGCTTACTCTGTCTTTCTTTCATCCACAGGTCTGTGAGTGATAGTCCCTCTCAAACCAGGTGAGCTGTCCTGCTGCTGGACAGATGAATTCTAAGGTAAGTGCCAATTTTATTCTTATGGAGAGAAAAATCTGGGACTTAAGCAACTTAAAAGCTGCTGGGACTTTATTTTTATATTCACTCTTTAGATGGAGTTAATTTTGGCAGGAAGAAGAATCCAATTGGTGGCTGTTTAGGATAAACTCTCGTTTTGGGGGTACTTTTTGTTTAAAACTTTTTTTTTTTTTTTTTTGTCTTGGCTGTTTCGTCTGAAGGTGCTTCCGATCAAGGCGGTTACATTTCTGAGCTGGCTGTGTTTTTGTGCGGTTTTCAACTTCCTGTCAGTGCTGCAGTGTGTGTATGAGACTCCAGAGTTTATGCACATGTAATAGCAGAGGCTCTGTTATCCTGGAAGCTTCTTGCTTTTTTGTTACTTTTGGCAGTCAGCAGGACAGGTAGGCACCTCAGCAAGATAGCTGAGGTGTAGAGGGTGCCTGGGGCTGGTTGCTGTTATGTTCCATTTTTCCTTCATTATTTAAAACTAACTAACTTTTTTTTTTTTTTTTTTTGAGAGTTTAGATGAACCAGGAGGCCTTGCAGAATATTACCTGTAGCCTATGTTTTGATTCTCAGGTGGGACCCCATGTGTACTTTTGTCACCTCATGCTCCGTCTGGAGTTACCTTGCAAGATATTGCTGCCCAGGTATCCTCTGCCGTATCTGAGGCGCTGTCTGCTTTTCCCATGCTGCAGGGAAAGCGCAAGAGGAAAGTTTAAAATTCATTGAATATGTTTTCTGATTTAACGGTGGCTAACCAGGGTGTCTCTTCTCAGAAGTCTGAGGATGAAGATACTTCGGTAGCATCTGAGGGTGAAATCACAGACTCGGTTTAATTCCTCCTTCTGATTCTGAAGTTGTATCCTTCAGGTTTAAGCTGGAACACCTACGTCTGTTACTTAAGGAGGTTTTGGCTACTTTGCACAACTCTGATACGGCTATCATAGTCAACCCTAAAAAGGCTAGCAAGCTGAGGAAGTATTCTGATATTTCCTACATGGTGGAGGTTTTTCTGGTACCAGACCGTGCTACTGAGATTATTGCATGGGAGTGGAAGAGACCTGAAATTTCTTTTTCTCCATCTCCAATTTGGATAGTTGTTCTTTTAAGGATCCAATGGACAAGAATTTGGAGGCCTTACTAAGAAAATGTATGTACATCAGGGTCTCCAATAACTACCTGCTGTGTGTATTGCTACCGTTACCAGTGCAGCAGTTTACTGGTTTGATGCTTTGTCTGATTCTATTCAGACTTCTGTTGGGGAGATACAGGTCAGGATTAGGGCCCTTAAGTTGGCCAGTTCCTTTATTACAGATGCTTCCTTACTAGTTTATTAAGCTGGGAGCAATTTCTTATAAGGGTAAGACCTTGTTTGGTCATGGTTTAGCTGAAATAATTTCTGATATCACAAGTGGATAAGGTTATTTTTTTCCTCAGGATAAAAGGAATAGACAGAAAGGACGTGTTATATACGTGTGTATATGTATATATATATATATATATATATATATATATATATATATATATATATATATATATATATATATATATATATATATATATATATATATATATATATATATATATATATATATATATATATATATATATATATATATATATATATATATATATATATATATATATATATATATATATATAATCTTGCTTGGTAGAGCTAAGTGGAGACCCAAACAAAAGGGTCTAAAATTTATCACCAAATACTCAAATCAATTTTCTGAAGTTTGCAACATTGTTAAAAAATATATGCCCATTTTATATGGGGATGATGCCTTGAAGCATATTGTTGATAAAGGTTGTGAATTCATATATTCTAAAAACTTGACAATTGGTAACATGCTTTCACCAAGCATGCTCCCAGACCAAGGTCCACTGAGTTAGTGGTTAAATACTGTGGGGACTTACAAATGTGGTAAGTCCCTCTGTAAACCATGTAAATACTTAAAGCAAGGGAATGGCTTTGAATCATATGTAACAAATGAATCATTTACTACTAGGGGATGTGTAAAATGTTCAACATTTGTTATCTATTTGGTTGAATGTACTCAACATAGATTACAGTATGTTGGGTTAACTACCCGGGACATACGCACTAGGATCAAGGAGCATTTGAGATACATCTCAAATGATATCAATTGTTCGGCACTCTCCAGACACTTTATTGAAACACACAGGAAAAATTTTGATATGTTTAAATGGAATGCGATTGAAGCGATTTGCATGCCATGAAGAGGTGGCAGCAAACAAAAAATACTTGAAAGACAAGAAATTTATTGGATCCACAAACGAAAAACATTGGTCCCGTGTGGATTCAATTCACAATTTGACGTGATTAATTACTGGGAATGATTCACCGATAATTATAAGCCTTAGCAGGGACCTAGTTTGATACTACATGTTATCTTTTATTTAAGACAGTGTAAAGCAAATTTGAACAATATGCGTTTAATCAATTTAAAATCCTAAACACATGACTTTATCTAGATATTTATGGTAGAGGGAAGATTGGATTATGTATAATGTGCTAGTTTTTGAACTAAGTATTATAACTACTGTATGATTTACAGCAATGATATTGGGTGATGTCTTTATCCAACTATGAATAGTATCATATTTTAATATTGAAAGCATACTCTATTATGTAACCAACTAAAAGTGTACATTCTAGTATCATATATTGTAATTAACATAAGTACATAGTATGAATAGCAGAGAGGTGTCTGCTAAAGTATTAGCAGCACCTTAATGTTTTACCATTTCTCTTGCATCAATTAGGCTCCTGCTTTTTGGTTAATTGATTATTTGTCTATCAAACTTGTGAATTACAGATGAAGGAATGTTTGTTCATTTCTATTAATATTGCGAATAGGTTCACTTGTGTTGTACCAGACATAAAATGATAGTGATAGGCATTGCAATTATTAATTAAATTCAATTACAGTGTTTTTTTTTAATTGCTTAAGGGGCGGAGTATTACCCTTTAAAAAGCACACCCTCTGAGAAGGGGGATATGTCTATGATTATGGCCAGGCTGGCCGAAACATGTTGGGCTGTGCTTGCTGAATTGTTTTTAACCAGAGGCTCTGCTGCACAGGGTCTTTTAACTCATCTGCTAAAAATAAAGTTTTGGATTTTACCTTTGCAAGGACGCCTGGATTACTTTTCATTTTTGATATATATTATTATATATTATATTCCTCGTCTTCCTGGATCTAGTCAGTCTTGGAACAAAGGGAAGTCGGCATGTGGGGTCGTCCCCCAATCTGGACTTGAATCCCCCCCCCACCAGAGGCAGCTTTCTTCTCTCAAGTTTAATTATCTGTAGACCAGATAAAGACAGGAGTTCTTATATTGTCAGGGATCTTTTTGCCCTGGGGTAATAGTTCCTGTTCCTCTGCAGGAACAGGGTCTGGCTTTTACTCTAATTTGTTCGTGGTTCCCAAAAAAGAGGGAACTTTCAGACCAATTCTAGATCTGAAGTGTTAAAACAAGTTTTCTGAGTACCTTCCTTCAAGTTGGAGACTACTCGTTCCATCCTTCACTTGGTCCAGGAGGGTCAACTCATGACAACTATAGACCTAAAGGATGCATACTCTGATGTTCCTATTCTCTGGGATCATCACAAGTTTCTGAGATTTGCTTCCTTTGACAATCTTTTTCAGTTTGTCGCTCTTCCATTTGGCCTTGGCTCCCAGAATTTTCTCAAAGGTTCTGGGGGCTTAATTGTCAGTAATTTGCTCTCAGGGCATTGCAGTGGCACTATATCTGGATGACATTCTGGTTCAGGCGCCGTCTTCAACAAGCAAAATCTCATATGAAGATCTTGTCGTCACTCCCATGGATGGAAGGTGAATCTGGGAAAAAGTTCTCGGCTTCCAGCTACAAGGGTAGTTTTCTTGGGGTTCATAATAGACTTCCTATTTAATGAAGGTGGTTTTTTTAACAAAAGTCAGAAAGACCAAGATCTTCAATTCTTGTCTTGCCCTTCAGTGGCTCAATGTATGGAGGTAATTGGTCTGATGGTGGCTTCCATGGACTTCATTTCATTCACTCAGTTCCATCTCATGCCTCTGCAGTTATGCATGATCAGACAATGGAATGGGGTCTATGTGGATCTATCTCGGCAAATAGATCTAAATCCAGCATCAAAGGTCTCTCTTCTGTGGTGGTTATCTCAGGATCACCTCTCCAAGGGAATTTGCTTCTGCAGACCCTCCTGGGTGACTAACCACAGATGCCAGCCTTCTAGGTTGGGGAGCAGTCTGGGGCTTGTTGAAGGCTCAGGGCCTATAGACTCGGAAGGAGTCCGTTTTCCCCATAAACATCCTAGATCTGAAAGTGCTTTGACCTGGCTTCAGTTAGCTTGAGCCCGGTTTATCAGGTTCCAGTCGGACAACCTAACCTCGATGGCATACATCAACCTCCAGGGGGGAGCTCGGAGTTCCTTGGCCATGACCAAGGTGGCCTGAATTATTCAGTGGGCAAAGACCCACAACTGCTGTCTTTCTGCGATCCACATCCCAGGAGTGGCCGATTGGGAAGTGGTTTTTCTGAGCCGACAGACTTTTCATCCCGGGGAGTGGGAACTTCATCCGGAGGAGTTTTCCAGTTTGACCCTCAAATAGGGGCAGCCAGAACTAGTTTTCATGGCTTCTCGGCAGAATGCCAAGCTCCCGAGGTATGGCTCGAGGTTAAGGGATCCACAGGCCTTCCTGATACATGCTCTGGTGGTCCCTTGGAATTTCAGTCTAGCATACCGGTTTCTTCTGTTTTGCTCTCCTTCCAAGAGTCATTTATTGGATCAAGCAGGAAAGGGTGTCAGTGATTCTCATAGCACAGGCGTGGCCTCGCAGGATCTGGTATGCAGATCTAGTGGGTATGTCGTCTCTGTCTCCATGGAGACTACATCTGAGGGAGGACCTCCTGATTCAGGGTCCCTTCCTTCAATCTCCAAGCAGCTTTAGAGAAACGAGATTTGGATGAACATTTAGTTCTAAGTGAGATTTTTCTGAATCGGTCATTGAGACTCTGATTCAGGCTTGTTAGCCCGTGACTAGAAAGATTTGCCATTAAATATGGCATAAGTATCTGTATTGGTGTGAATCCAAGGCTTACTCCTGGAGTAATGTTAGAATCCCTAGACTTTTTGTCTTTTTTTTTCTCCAGGAGGTTCTGGAGACAGGTTTGTCAGCAGGTACTCTGAAGGGTTAGATTTCTGCCTTATCTATTTTGGCCGATTTGCTAGATGTGCAATCCTTTTGTCAGGCCTTGATCAGATTCAGGCTTGTGTTTAAGTTGGTTTCTCCTCCGTGGAGTCTTAACCTTGTTCTTAGAGGTTTTTCAGCAGGCTCTGTTTTGAACCTATACATTCCTTAGATATTTAAACATTTTCTTGGATGTTTTGTTTGCTATTTCTTCTGCTCTGAGAGACTTGGAACTCGGAATTGCAGTATGATTCCCCTTATCTTTCATGCTAAGATGGTGGTTTTTCATACTAAGTTTGGTTTCCTTCCTAAAGTGGTTTCGTACAGGAATATTAATCGGGGAATATTTGTTCCTTTATGTCCTAAGCCTTCTCATAAGTAATGTTTGTTAAACAACTTGGATGTAGTGTGTGTGTGTGTGCTCTAATAATCTTCTTGCAGGCGACTTAGAACTTTTGTCGGTCTTCTGCATTATTTGTTTATTTTTCTGGGAAGCGCAAGGATCAGAAGACTGCTTTTCTTTCTCTTTGGCTGATGAGTGTATTTCGTTTGGCTTTTGAGACTATTGAACAGCTATCTCCTGAGTATCACAGCTCATTCCACCAGGGCTGTTTCTTCTTCTTCCTGGGCTTCGGTGGAACAGATTTGCAAGGCAACAACTTGGTCCTTTCTGCATTTTTTCCCTCTTTTGGGAGGATGGTTCCTCAAGCAGTGGTGCCTTCTGTTTAGGTTACCTGTCTTGTCCCTCCCTAAACCATCGGTGTCCTCTAGCTTGGGTATTGTTTCCCACTAGTAATGATTCCGTGGACTTACCATATCTTAGGAAAGAAAACATAATTTATACTTGCCTGATTTATTTATTTCCGGATATGGTGAGTCCATGGCCCACCCTTTTTTTTTAATTTTATTTAAGACTGTTATTTTTACTAAAGCCTCAGGCACCTCTTATCCTCTTTCCATTTTCCTTTGGCTGAATGACTGGAGATTATGGGTAAGGGAAGTGACATATATAGCAGCTTTGCTGTGGTGCTCTTTGCCTCCTCCTGCTGGCCAGGAGTGACATTCCCACTAGTAATTGATTCCGTAGACTCGCCATATCCGGAAATAAATACATTTATCAGGTGAGTATAAATTATGTTTTTAAAACTTTGAAATGCATTCATGCACATTTGAATTCTGACTTCTACACTTTTTTATTTTTTTTATTTTTTTTTATTTCAACTTTAATTTTATTGTTTGTAATGTCAAATGTTTACATTCCTTCGCTTTTTTTTTTTTTTTTCTTACCTCAAATGTTTGTATGTTTCTGCATATCCAGCTTTCTACACGCGTTTCACTAAGCTGACTTCATTGGATGAGTACTCGGCAGCACAGGATAAAGCACCAAGTATACTGTTCACCCACACCCTGGGCAGTCTGCAGGTAAGTTATACAGTTTAGTCTCTAGGGTACTTGTTACAATGTGGCTTAGGGCCACACAACTTATGAAATCAAGGATTTTTATTTAAATCCCATAATATATTTGTATGTGTTTTTGTAATATATAGAAAGAAAATGAAATTTGCCAGAATTAAACTAATTAATGTGTAAGGAATTGTGTGTTTGTTTTATTAAAAAAAAAAAAAAACCAAAAAAAAACAGGACACTTTTTTACTAGAATTTTGAGTATTGGGTACAAGGTTTTGCAGCTGGCTATAATATTTCTGCAGGTGTGGGATTTTTATCCTTGCCAAGATTTTTAATTAAAATTTAATAGCCTGCTACAATAAATGGGGAAAGCCCCATACAATTTTTGGTTTAAATTTCAGATCATTAAACGGACAGGCTGCACAAATTGTTTAAAAGATAGATAACTCCTTTACTACCCATCCCCCAGCTTTGCACAGCCAACATTGTTATTAAAACTTCATAACACCTCTAAATGTCTGCCTGTTTCTAAGCCACTACAGACAGCCTCATCACATGGTTTTGTATTTGCTTTTCACAACAGGAGATTGCTAGTTCATGTGGGCCATATAGATAACCATGTGTTCACGCCCGGGAAGATATTTAAAGGGACACAAGTCAAAAACTTCTGATTCAGAGCGTGCAGTGTTAAGACACTTTCAATTTACTTCCATTATCAAATTTTGCAGTCTTTTTATACACACTTTCTGGGGAACAAAATCCTATGGAGCATGTACACAAGGTATATGTATACTAGTCTGTGATTGGCTAATGTATGTCACATGATAAGGGGGCCAGCAAACTGTTAGAAAAAATAAATTTGTCAGAAAGTTCTGTTTATTTTTAAATTCAGGGTAGGTCATTGCGTTTTATTTTTATTATGCAATTCTACTGCATTGATTGGTCCTTTAAGAATTAGCACAACACAGTACTAAATGCAAGTCAATAAATAATAAATACTAAGTCATGTGATCAGGGGGCGGTCTGCAGAAGCTTAGATACAAAGTAATCAGAGGTAAAAAGTGTAACTGTGTAGTTTATGCAAAACTTTGGAATGGATAATAAAGGGTGTGTGTGTTATTAACCCCCCCCCCATAAAAATGCTATTGTAGACTGTCCCTTTAAAGTCCAAAATAAACTTTCATGATTCAGAGAATGTTATCTTTAAACCACTTTCTAATTTACTTATCACCAATTTTGCTTTGTTCTCTTGGTTTGTTGAATGCTAAACCTAGGAGGTTCATAGGCTAATTTCTAAGTCCTTGAAGGCCGCTTCTTATCTCAGGGCATTTTTACAGTTTTTCACCACTAGAGTGTCTTAGTTCATGTGTGTCATGTAGATAACACCGTGCTCACGCACGTGCAGTTCAAGTGAGCCAGCTTTAATTGCCTAGAATGCAAATCTGTCAAAAGAACTGAAATAAGGGGGCAGTTTGCAGAGGGTTAGATACAGGGTAATCAGAGGTAAAAAGTATATTAATGTTACTGTTATTATGCTAACCTATGGAATGGATAATAAAGGGATTATCTTTTTAAACCATAAAAAATCTGTTGTAGACTGTCCCTTTAACTTCATCTTTTAAAATAAGAATTGACAATATTTACTCTGGATTGAGTTAAATTTAACATAAGAGAAAATTTAGTTAAATATGAAAATGATAAAATCAGACAGTTTATTGTTCGATTTGGTCTAGGAGGTTTTGTCCCCCTCTTAAGACACTGGTGCAATTTAAAAGGAACCATAAAGTCAAAATATAACTTGTGCATCATCCATAGAGCCATTTTTAAAATGGTTTACTCTGAATCCTTAAACGTTCCAGTTTGCTTCATTCTCTTGGTGTCCTTTGTCGAAGATTTTATAAATTATGTGGGATGATAGGAGCATGCATGGGTCTTTATACAAATTTTTTTTTTTTTCTGTCAGTGCTAAAACCCATGCACGCTCCTATCATTCTACAAACAAATTGTATAAAGACCCATACATGCTCCTATCCTATATAATTTACAAACTTAAAATGTGTATCATTCTTTGGTGTCCTTTTGTTGATCATTTTGGTCATCTCTAATATTGCTCTCTGCAATTTAACCATAACATATCCTTTTACACATCCAGAGTCCAATAATGTGTTATAAACATCTGTCACCCAGTGAACCTTTTTTTTTTTTTTTTTTCAAGTGGAGATTCAATGACCTGAATAGAAAGGGGTTTTCATCTCATGAAAGGATAGTCCTTTTAAATGTATGGTGTGTTCCTTTCAGGAAATGGGCTGTGAATGTAGGGACATACATACCATGAAACAAAGTAAATGGTGGTAGCCCATAGGCAGAAGGCCAATAATTTTGATTTGGGTTCCACCTTGGCAACTTGTACCATGTTTGCCACCCCCTGCTCTTCTTTATAGCATTATTTATAAACTAATGCCCACGTTTCCCCTTGTGTTGGTTTTAAATCCATTTAAAGTAATCCACGTAGAGCTTTTTGTGCTGCTTGAGAGAAAAGCATGTGACATACAGTGGTGTGTGTAGTCTTTGTGCTGCTTGAGAGAAAAGCATGTGACATACAGTGGTGTGTGTAGTCTTTGTGCTGCTTGAGAGAAAAGCATGTGACATACAGTGGTGTGTGTAGTCTTTGTGCTGCTTGAGAGAAAAGCATGTGACATACAGTGGTGTGTGTAGTCTTTGTGCTGCTTGAGAGAAAAGCATGTGACATACAGTGGTGTGTGTAGTCTTTGTGCTGCTTGAGAGAAAAGCATGTGACATACAGTGGTGTGTGTAGTCTTTGTGCTGCTTGAGAGAAAAGCATGTGACATACAGTGGTGTGTGTAGTCTTTGTGCTGCTTGAGAGAAAAGCATGTGACATACAGTGGTGTGTGTAGTCTTTGTGCTGCTTGAGAGAAAAGCATGTGACAGTGGGGTGTGTAGTCTTTGTGCTGCCGCACTCAAACCCTGGCTTTTCTCTTCTAGATTTCAAGCCACCAGAGGTCGCAGATGCATTGAGGGGCCATGCAAGCTCACTAGACTTAAATTTTGTTGTAGTTATGTGAGAAGGTACCATGCCCTAGACCTACACTGGGCACACACCTTGTTGGTCTCAGCCAGTTTGCCCCTGGTGTATACTGATACAAATCTAATATAAAGTTTAGAAATACAACAAAATAGGCCATGTAGAAATGTAAATTTATACCCCCTTAATTCACAGTAACTGTCAGTCTTGTACAAATTGTAATTCTTTCTTTATTTTCCGTAGCCATGGGGAAAGGATCATCCCTGCAGCTGTGGGCCTTCCTGGTGTTCCTATGTGGTGAGTGTCATGTTTAAAGCATACAATTAGCTGAGTTAGGATAGTAATAAAGAAAACAAATGCATAGGAAGTTCATCCAGTTGTCACTGAGGGTAACAGGATGTTAATTATGAGCTGAAATCGGGACATTTTTGTATTGAATATTTTTTTTTTTTTTAATTTGACTTTTGAAAATGCAAATTCATGACAATGCAGTCTTGAGAGCCAATTTTTCTTAATATTGTACAAAGCAGATCAAGCTTGGTTTCACTTGTGCAGTTTAATCTGATTTACTGCTAGAACTAACACTCATACTCTGCACGGCTGTAGCCGGCGCTGTCTGATACTACGCCAGATTGCAGACACACTAGGTCAGTTATAACTATGCTGGAGCATAACACTATGCATGTGAAGTTAAAAATCCAGTTAGCCACTTGATTCCCTGCTTAAGCAATGAGACTGTAAGGGAGCAGACCTATAGTACCAGATAAACCGTATCATGGGTAGGAAAAAAGGGGACCTCAAAGTCATAATTGTAAGTCCCTGTGTACAACTTAAATAAATCTTCCAAATGTGTTTTCTCTGGGTCTCTGTAATCCCTGTCCTTGCTTACTGTTTATCGTATCAGGAGGCATAATATGGGGTTATTCTTTAACTAGGCTAAACACTTCCTAAACTAAATACAGGACATACATTGCAGTTTCTCATGCCCTGACTCTGGCGGGGGGGGCTGAAAGTGTGGGGTATTTGTAAAGTGCAGCCTGCTTGTGTCAGAGCCTTGCAATTCCATATCTGACAGACATGTGCTCATCCGATGTATTTCTGCTGAAACCTCAGTTTCATACTCTAATACCACTTAGGTGCTGGTAAACTAGTTTGCTATTGAATCTCTGCTTTACCATAACCCTGAAGCACATCCATCAGGAACCTCTGCTGTCTTAGCCCTGGCCCTAAAAATAGGCTTAGGCATTTTAAGGCATAGCAGCCCCACTCCCTTTGCTATTTAACCATACACAAATGTACAACTATGCACCAATTCAATACATTGGTTCTTCAAATAGTAAAGTGAAATGCTAACTTTTTGTTTTTTAAATTAAAGAACAACTTAATGCTCCAATGTGTATAGTATCACTTTATCCTATGAAATAGGCAATTCTCTTAAGAAATCATTGGTATCCCTGATATATGAACTTGTAAGTTCCACTAAAGGTCTCAATATATGGTCTAAATAAATCAAATTGGGAACATGCTGACCCTATACTGTACACGATGGGACATCTAGGTGGTGGTTTGCTTTTTATGAACCTTTCTTAAGGTGTATAACACTGGTATTTTGTTATCACATGTTAAGAATATTGCATCTGCTTTATCAATAATGACATTCACTGCTTTCTTACACTCTGGATCTCTTTCTGAATTTCATATATGGATTATGGGACAATTTTTCATCTGCCAGTTAAGATCTAATCTCATTGACATAGTATTCCTTATCGGCAGGTTTCAAAATATCGGTACTAGATCATACTTTTTCTCTTTTACCCAGAAGTTGTATCACTTCCCATTCTCTGAAATTTCTGATTTCTTTCTATTTCTGAGTGTAATTACCTCATCTAGAACCAAGTTAGAATAAACATCAATACTATGGTCATACACATGTGGAATAAACTTTATTTCTTAGGCCAGTGTTTTTAAAGATAAATCATTAGTGCCCATATCAGTTTCGTTTTTTTTTTTACTCATAGATACCGCTCTAGAAAAGGGTTTAAGTGTCCTGAAAAAACAATACAAGTCTTTCAAATATTTCCCCTTTAGAAGGACAGAATGACAGTCCCTTTTGTAGTAAATTCAATGCATCCTCAGACGTACTTATTTGAGATATTTACTACCAAGGATGTATCTAATGTCTGTTCTGGTTGCTTAGTGTGAAGTTGTACATTCATATTCCACTTATACTGTGCTATTGTCTGCAATGCTGTTGCAAGCAATTTTTAATTGTTTGTACATGTTTAATCATTTCAGGTGTCACATAGTTTAAAGGGGTGTGGCCTATTGTTTGCACATGCCTATAAAAGGCACTGTTTGGTATTTAGTGTTACTTAATATGACTAAGGGCAACAATCCCAATATGTCTTAATCTATGGGCAAACTCCAATAAATCTTTGTATTTCTGTACTATTTGGTGAGTGCTGCTGTCTTTTGGACTTGTTTTCATTAGCCTGTATAGTCAATTGTTTACAATTATAGGCACCTGAGTAAGGTAAGACAGGCCCTGACCTAGCTCAGACACAGCAACCTTAAACAATAATTAGAAACAAAAGTCTCTTAAAATAAAAAATTCCCTTATTTGAGGTCACTGTTTCACTGCTTTAGTTTCTTCCCAGCTGTGTTATCCACGCTTTAGTGTATTTTTATTGGCACTGACCGTTCCAAAGAGGGGTTGATCTAAGAGCTTTGCTCAGACGTACATCCAGATTGAATAATTCACAACAATGAATTACATCTGACATATTTTGAGCTGTTGATTAATTTTATTAATCTTGCTCTCCAGTTGGATATCCCAATTGTGGTTTCCTCAATAAATTGGGAAACACTATTTATTCCTTAATTATGTATCTTCTGTTGATTATACTCTGGTTTTAGATTTCAGTATTGAGTGATTCCATCCTGAGTTAAATCTGATCTCACGGCAGGGCGGGGCTGAGCCTGCATCCTACACAATGCTGGAGACTGGGCGGAGCTAAGGGAAACCTCTGCTGTAACGCATCCTTTGTCTTCACTGTGTGTTATAGCTTAGTATTACTACTAAAGCAGTAAGTGACCAACATGTTACAGCTCTGACTCCTGCCTCTTACACTCATCTGTCCTCACCTTTTTGCTTTACCTCTTTTCCTGGCACTGGGTCAGCTCCTGCCCTACAGTTTATGTGTAATGAGTTGGGTGCAGCTACTATGCAAGGAAGATGGCTCCCACCAAACTCAATGTCCCCCTCCCAGATGAGCTGTGGTCATCACTCACTATAGTAATGTCATCCCCACACACCTATACCTAAACAGTATATATGGATCTCTTCCAGTACTTGGGTCTTAAATGCGAGCTTTTAATAACGCCTGTTAGGAAATTGTATACAAAACCTGGCAAAGGGAAGCATTCTGGAGTGGGAACACAACCTAATCAATCAGGTTGGCCATTCCTTTAGGCTCAGCCCATTTGAATGGACTTCATTAAGGGGTATTAAATTGGCATAAAATGCCACTTCAAATAGAAAACGCCTAAAGGCAAATTTCCCATACATTTTTATACTCCACAGCTAGCAATTGTAATTTGCCTGCATAGGCTCAGAAGCAGCACTGTGCTACTGTGAGCAAGCTGCTAATTGGTGGTTGCATATTTATGCTTCATGACATTGGCTCAACATGTTTGTTCAGCATCAATAAAATAAACCAATAGAATGAAGTAAGTTTGTTAGCATACAGAGCATACAATGGTAAAAAAAAACTACTTTTCAATTTACTTATATCTTAATCATGAGAATTCATTTTAGGTTTTATGTCCCTTTTTTTTAAGCTCTTGCTTTAGATAGTGTACAATTTTAATAGATTTTGTGTATTAATTTCTCTTGGTATCCTTAGTCAGGCGCTACAAAGCACTACTGAGAGCTAGCTGGTGATTGCTAGTTAAACTCATGGCTCCTGTCATTGGCTCACGTCACCAGATGTGTTCAGTTAGCTCTCAGTAGCGCATTGTTGCTGTGGAGTGGATCCTGCATAGAACAAGGTGCTGACGATTCAAAACAAAGTAACTTATTGCACCATTGTATGTTTATGTCCCTTTAAAGGGAAACCAGTTTTGTAGAGAACTAAGTGGCTTTTCAAGCTTTAAAGAAACTAGTGCAGTGAAATGTAGCTAAAAGCAATAGCTTTACAACACTTACCATTCACATGTAAGTAACTAGCAAATCACTGAAGCTTGTGTTGAATTAGTGTGCACTGTAGTTAATATTCACAGATGGGGTTCAGGGTCTACTCTCCATTAATTAAAAATAAAAAAAAATCTTAACATAATTCAAGAATCTACATGGTAACAATCTTGTTGGCTTCTGATTTAAATAGCTGATTACTTTATCCATCCAACTGGTAACAAGAGTGCTGCATTCATTTACAGTGACTGCTTATAAAAGAGTCAGACATGGGTGGGTCTTTAGAGGGACAGATCTACTCTAGAATGGTTACTGCTCATTATTTCATCTTGTTTATTTTGGTGCCAGACACTGAAGCTCCGCCTCTTTGTACTGGGGCGGCCATCTTGTAGCTCAGGTATTATCACTACCAGTGACATAAGCTGCACTCACAGATCAGTGTACGGCTGTATAAAGTGCTTCAGGTTACAGTGCATGATACTGAGTAGGAGCTGTACATTGTTGCTCTATTACTGATCTGTGAGTGTGCTTCTGTCACAGGCTGTGAGAATACTGTGCTCCAAGAAGACCGCTACAGTAACTAGCACCTTCAAGCTGTTAAAATGGGAGAACTGACTTGTAAAGAGCTGCAGGAACAGGATGAGATATAAAACATAGCGAGCAGTTACTATTTTCTACTTGACAGCAGTTTAATGTCGTGTTATTTTTTTTTTTTTTTTTTTGTCTGTGTACTGTAATATTAGCTTCTCCTTAATGTTTGCCATGACTTGTTATATCCGTTGCAGAGTAAAAGGTATGGGAAATTGTTCTTATAGATATGTTTTTGGTATATGAAATACCTGTCTAACATCTCAATCAAATGGGCTGATCTTCTCAGGGGAACAAACTTGGCTTATTCTATTTAGAACCTGGTCTCGCTGTGTATACATAGAGACAATTTGGATCATCTAAAGTTGCCCCTTTTTGGAGAGCCCTGATCTAAAGTTGCCCCTTCTGGAGAGATTTTCTCTTAGTACTGTGAGGTCCTTCAAAACAATTTCAGAAATTCTAGAAATGTTTAGCTTGAGTGGTTAATCTAGCTATGCATGATCTAGATGTGAAGGAGAGACACTTAATGTTTAAAAGAAAAAAAGATTTAGCATGATTCTTCTGTGTGGCAGAGTTTGTAATAACAATGGAAAAATGTTTGGTTTTCTACTTTAATAGAATATGAGGGCAGTAATTTATAGTTAGCAGGTATTAGTCACCCATAAGATGCCACATGGCAGAACTAAATGCTTTGTTTATCGAGTCATACATACAACAAAGATGTTGCCTAGCATAGCTGCATCATTTTATCAAGCAGTTTGTCTTACTACAGACGTTTAAAGATCCACCACCAATATCAAATACATAGTTCAGTGAAGTGGCTACTGCAGTTAAGCTATGTTGGCAAATTTATGCCAATCTGGAAATTTTTTCTTTAGTTTCATCCTATAATGTATTTGTATGCTCGTATAGTGGAGGAAAGCACAAGTGACTAAAGTTTTGGTTAATCGGCTGCTTAGTTTGTAACCATGTTAAGGGGATCTTGCTGTTCATGTCCATGCAACCTGTACACTTCTGCTATAGTATTGCTAATTGAGGTTTAGGTACAGTGAATCAGGTAGTAAAATGTTTTTTAGTCACACCAGTCTCTGCTCCTGTCAATGATTCCTAATAGCTAAATGTTTAAATATAAAGTGTGTGTGTGTGTATATATGTACATACATACATACATACATACATACATACATACATACATACATACATACATACATACATACATACATACATACATACATACATACACCAACAGATTCAGGAAGGCACCCGGTCTCAAACTCTCCCAAAGGACCTCAATAAACAGGCAACAGCAAGTATCTAATGTCCAGAAACTGCAGCCAGACGATCCGGTAAAAACAAACTGTCTTTATTTGACATGTAAATACAGGCTATATGTAAAACATGTTTCGTATAGATATACTGAATCAACCTTTTCAATGACAACCTGGTGAAAAATAACTAAGTAGCTAGATTTAAATACACCTGTAAGGCAACACCCTAATATCTCATCACAACCAATCAAATCAATTAATCTTTTAGCAGAATTATACAACACCTGTGTTCTGCTCATTAGAGGTATGGTCATAGAGAAGGGAATGTGCTTGGTGTAAACATTGTTTAGCAACAAGATAAATGCAAAAATATATACAGGGAGTGCAGAATTATTAGGCAAATGAGTATTTTGACCACATCATCCTCTTTATGCATGTTGTCTTACTCCAAGCTGTATAGGCTCGAAAGCCTACTACCAATTAAGCATATTAGGTGATGTGCATCTCTGTAATGAGAAGGGGTGTGGTCTAATGACATCAACACCCTATATCAGGTGTGCATAATTATTAGGCAACTTCCTTTCCTTTGGCAAAATGGGTCAAAAGAAGGACTTGACAGGCTCAGAAAAGTCAAAAATAGTGAGATATCTTGCAGAGGGATACAGCACTCTTAAAATTGCAAAGCTTCTGAAGCGTGATCATCGAACAATCAAGCGTTTCATTCAAAATAGTCAACAGGGTCGCAAGAAGCGTGTGGAAAAACCAAGGCGCAAAATAACTGCCCATGAACTGAGAAAAGTCAAGCGTGCAGCTGCCAAGATGCCACTTGCCACCAGTTTGGCCATATTTCAGAGCTGCAACATCACTGGAGTGCCCAAAAGCACAAAGTGTGCAATACTCAGAGACATGGCCAAGGTAAGAAAGGCTGAAAGATGACCACCACTGAACAAGACACACAAGCTGAAACGTCAAGACTGGGCCAAGAAATATCTCAAGACTGATTTTTCTAAGGTTTTATGGACTGATGAAATGAGTGAGTCTTGATGGGCCAGATGGATGGGCCCGTGGCTGGATTGGTAAAGGGCAGAGAGCTCCAGTCCGACTCAGACGCCAGCAAGGTGGAGGTGGAGTACTGGTTTGGGCTGGTATCATCAAAGATGAGCTTGTGGGGCCTTTTCGGGTTGAGGATGGAGTCGAGCTCAACTCCCAGTCCTACTGCCAGTTTCTGGAAGACGCCTTCTTCAAGCAGTGGTACAGGAAGAAGTCTGCATCCTTCAAGAAAAACATGATTTTCATGCAGGACAATGCTCCATCACACGCGTCCAAGTACTCCACAGCGTGGCTGGCAAGAAAGGGTATAAAAGAAGAAAATCTAATGACATGGCCTCCTTGTTCACCTGATCTGAACCCCATTGAGAACCTGTGGTCCATCATCAAATGTGAGATTTACAAGGAGGGAAAACGGTACACCTCTCTGAACAGTGTCTGGGAGGCTGTGGTTGCTGCTGCACGCAATGTTGATGGTGAACAGATCAAAACACTGACAGAATCCATGGATGGCAGGCTTTTGAGTGTCTTTGCAAAGAAAGGTGGCTATATTGGTCACTGATTTGTTTTTGTTTTGTTTTTGAATGTCAGAAATGTATATTTGTGAATGTTGAGATGTTATATTGGTTTCACTGGTAAAAATAAATAATTGAAATGGGTATATATTTGTTTTTTGTTAAGTTGCCTAATAATTATGCACAGTAATAGTCACCTGCGCACACACAGATATCCCCCTAAAATAGCTATAACTAAAAACTACTTCCAAAACTATTCAGCTTTGATATTGAGTTTTTTGGGTTTATTGAGAACATGGTGGTTGTTCAATAATAAAATTAATCCTCAAAAATACAACTTGCCTAATTCTGCACTCCCTGTATATGCCAACATTCAAAATATCCTTGTTTGATATTCGCAAATGGGGGGGGGGGGGCGCGGCATTATATACAGAAAATATCAGAAAGCAATATATTTTTCATTTATTTTTCTATGTAACAATTTTATATCCCATTCTAAATTTAAACCTTTTGGCACTACAGTTTCCAATTGGAAAATCCAAAAGACTTCCCTTTTTCATGAGAATTTCTTCTCTATTACCACCTCGTGGGTGTATGGGAATGAATTGGATGCACTGAAATGCCAATAAGGAAATATCAGTTATGTTCACTCTTAAAATGTAGTGACACTGGAGTTGTTGAGTGTGGATCTTCAATAGATCTAAGGTGCTCTAAGAATCTGTCTTTCAAGGGTCGTGTGAGTCCTACATATTGCTTATAGCACCCTCTGCAGGTGAGCAAATAAATAACATATGTAGAATTACAAGTGGAATATTGTTCAATCTGAATTTTTTTTTTTTTTTTTTTTTTTTTTTTAACCTGTCACTTGGGATTTAAACTCCGTTCCAAACAGGGCATGTGCACATGACTTGCACCTGCTGCTGTTACATTTCTGAAAACCAGGCTTTAATGAAAGCATAGGAGGAGACAGAAGATTACCCAAGGTTTTAGCCTTACGAGACACAAAACCACAGCCTGTTTGTACAATCTGTCTAAGTGCATCATCCGCCTCTAATATGGGCAAAGAATCGCATATGAATTTATGAATTTTGTGATAGTCAGTGCTGTAAGTGGTAATAAATTTGGGTTCATTTTGCATGGAATTGAACTCTTTTTATGAAGAAATAAGGAATCCCTATCCTGAGGGTCAACCAATTTCTTAGCCCTATCTAGGTTATTTTTATCATAACCTCTTTGTAAGAATCGGTTAATTCTTTCACATGAAATTCATATTTTTCAAATTTAGTGCAATTAAGTTTAACACGTATATATTGACTCTTGGGTATAGATACTACCGTATGTCTAGGATGACAGGAGGTGGCATTCGGAATAGTATTCCCAGCCATCTCTTTATGATATAATTCAACTTCAATACTCTGTTCATCACAATTAGCTCGTAGCTCTATATCCAAGTAGGGTACAGAGTCTACACTGGCCACAAAAAAATATTCAGTTTAACTAAATACCAACATGAACACAATTTGGCAAAATTTTGTGAAGCGCCCCCCCCCTCTGTGCACATCTGATATAAAACGTCAGAAGCTGCTTTAAGACTTCTTGCGGGGCACACAGTTCCATGTGTGCCTGTGTCAGTCGAGTCGTTGGAAGACAGATGCAGCATTACCACTCTGCCACCTCAGGTAGGGCAGTATGAAATCATCCCAAACTTGTTCATGCAGTTTGATTTGATAGAACCTGCTTCTGTGGGATTGGCACTGCAAAAACCTTCCTTGTGCAATAATAAATGTGGGCAGCAGTTGAGCTGCTGACTCGTCTGAGTTCCCTAGCTAGGAACCTTGACTTTATTTGTGTGTGAAAAAAATCTATACTGCTGCTAAGCTCTCATCTTAACACAAATTTCCTACTTACTATGCATTTTTCAACACTGTATAGTAATATTTTAGAAAACTAGTTTAATGCAGAATAGAAAAACCATAATAGAACTCTGCTAAATGTACAACTTTTTTTTTTTTTTTTTTTTTAAATACCGTAGTTTGCTGATGCAGCCAATCTTTTGCTGCACTAAACTAATAATTGAAAAGTAAGCATGTTGCCTAGGTAGGTTTGTGGTCGTATATATTTTTTAAAGTTAAAGCAGTTCAGAATAAGAAAATAAAAGTTTTCCAAACGTTTGAGTTTGTTTCCTCCCCAGTTCCTACTTTTGCAAATGAATTCAAAATATTCATTTTATAACTGTAAATGTGTTCATACGTTTGATATGGAGTTGATATTTTAATTGAACTTTTTTTTTTTTTTTTTTTTTTTTTTTTTCCCCCCCAGGAGCTTCAATGGCAGGTCCACAGGGCACGGAGTTTGTTACAGTTTTTATGCAGAATTATAATCCATCCTATAACAATACATACCTTCAACTTTTTATCACTGGATATCAAACGGATACTACAGCAACTGTATGGGTGAATAAGTCCAACTTCAAAAAAAATGTTATTTTGAAACAAAGCTCTGTCTCCCCTACTACAATTCCACCAAATTTTGAGTTATTGGGGGTCTCTAAATCCTACAATGTTGTTGTTGTACAGTCAGATAAAGAAATCTCAATCACGTCCATGAATTTTAAGGCACTAAGTGCTGACACTAGTGTTATCTACCCAGTTTCAAGTTTGGGAACAGAGTACTATATAGTGACTCCTTTGAATGGTCCAAGTGATTCTTTCAAGGAATTTGCAGTAGTAAGTGCTGGTGAACCAACAAATGTGGACATCTATCTCAAAGGAGAAGTCACCTTCCAAGAGGAAACTTACCTTGCTGGAAGCAAACTCACTGTTCTTCTTGAAGCATATAATGCTATTCAACTGTTGAGCAAAGATGACCTCTCTGGAAGCAGAGTGGTATCCCAGAAACCTGTGGCTGTGTTGAGTGGTCATACTTGTTCCTGGAAGAACACACAGTGCAACCATGTTTATGAACAGCTCTTGCCAGTTTCCAGCTGGGACACCACTTTTATTGTACCCCCTATTGTTTACCAGACTAAGACTGACATTGTGTTTGTAGCAGCTTCTCAGAAGACTACGATTAACTATCAATCTGGATCAACAAAAGAATCCAAGGCCTTATCTGCTGGACAAGTGGCAGTGTTAGATGTAGAAGTTAAAACTCCACTTTTTATTTCAGCCAGTGCTGGGATTCAGGTAATCTACTACTGTACTGGTTGGCAAGACAAACTTGGAACATATGACACAACCTTGATTAATATTCCTTCAATCAACAGTTACTGTTCATCTTATTACCTCATCGGGTTTCAAGATTTTGATAACTATGGTATGTTGGTTGCAAGAAGTGAAGACGTCAGTAAACTGACTTTCAACAAAAAAGAAATGTCAGGCTTGAGTTGGAGTAGCATTATTGGCACAGAATATTCATGGTCAACCCAACCCTTAACCAAAGGATTCAGTTTCCAAATGCTGGAGAACCCATCTTCTTTCCTGCTTCTGTCCTATGGAACTACTCAAGAAAACAATTATGGTTCGCAAGCTATCTGTAAGTCTTTGTTTCTAAATTATGGTTACTCTTTTAGTACAGGTTATATTTGAGATTTTTATTTTCTGTGACCTTTGACAAAGCATACATTTTTATTGAATAAATTAATCAATTTAATGAAAAAACTTAGGTTTACAGTCAAACTTTTACTTCCTGTTTTGAATAACTTGAACATTGTTAACATAATATATTTGTTAAATCCACCTAGATACTTCCACCCAGTGTACTTTTTCCTCCCTTCCACCCAGTGTTCCCTTTGGCATGTGCAGTTGGAAGGTCAGAATTGTTGCTTCTATGTAGTAGCATTGACAATTGCAATATAATTAGTTTTCGTTAATTTTGTTAATGTGGGTTTCCTCTTTGGAGCTATATGAACTTTTAAATTGCTCACTATTGCAAGAGCTTTATTTCTCCTTATCTCTCTCCACCCACACACACATTCTCTAGGCGATTTAGGTCCTTCTTGCAGCAGTGTAAAATGTAGATCAAAGGAAAAATGTCAGATTATGAATGGAAAACCGAAATGTGTAGCGGAGTCTGAAGCTTTCTGCTGGGCAGTTGGAGACCCTCATTATCGTACCTTTGATGGGCGCTACTTTGATTTCCAAGGCACCTGTACATACACTATTGCCAAGACATGTGGCAGCGACAGTAGCCTGCCAGCTTTCAATATTGAGGCAAAGAATGAGAACCGTGGCAATACTAGAGTGTCCTATGTCAGCTTTGTCACTGTACAAGTGTATGGATTTAATATATATCTAGTACGATCTGAAAATGGATTTGTAAGGGTGAGTAAATGTATATCCTTGCTAGATTAAAAAATGTGACCTTTTTAAAGGGACATTAAACCACAAAAAATCTTAATTTAGAGCATTTCTTTTAAAAACATTTTCAATTTACTTCTATCACCAAATGTCCTCCTTTGTTTGAAAATCAGGGAGGTAAGCTCAGTGTGCAAGTGTCTGCATGTCCGAAACTTCTTGCAAATTTGCCTCCATATAATGCAGTAATCTACCTACCTAGCTATTTCCAACAAAATACATAAGAAAAAGCTTTTTTTTAATTTTTTTTTATATTTTTTTGTATGCTGTTTCATGTCCCTTAATCATCTTGACATGGATACCAATAAAAACACCCATGACTATCTGCCAAGCTATGAATACTTTAGAATTGATCTATAGTTGTAGGAGTATATTTTCTTTCTTATGATATTGAGTCCACAGGATCATTAATTACTGTTGGGAATATCACTTCTGGCCAGCAGGAGGAGGCCAAGAGTACCACAGCAAAGCTGTTAAGTATCACTTCCCTTCCCACAACCCCCAGTCATTCTTGTTGCCTATAGTTCAAGGAGGTGGTGAATATTTAGTGTCTGAAGGAATTTTATTTCACTTAAATCAAGAGTTTATTTTGAAAGCAGAGTAGGTTTGCTCTGATCTTTCCCTCTTTTTCAAGGATTGGGTCTAGCCATACTCCAGATCAGTCTCTTCAGCAGGGCAGTGGTGGCTTTAAAGCAGTTTGGAAAATGCAGCAAGGCCCACCTTGAAAGTTCCTAACATTGTGCTGCCCTAGTATAGAAAGCAGGAGTAGGTTTACTCTAGCCTTTCTTTTCTACACGTGTCTCTGAGGAGTGCCATCCTCCTGCTGGATGGCTAGATGCAGGTAAGTGCTTTGGTCTTCTGTGTCTTGGGACTTGAACTTAAGGGTATTATCTGCAAATATAGTGTGACTTTTATATCCTTTAATGGGATACTCAGGCAGGATGCAGGCAGTGTGTGACAGGAGACAGATACAATTATCAAGGTATTGACCCCTGAAAGCTGTATTACCTGATTTTGAGACTTTTTTTTTTTTTTTTTTTTTAATATATAAGGTGTCGTTTTGAGGAGTTAAGCTTTACTCTTGCATTGCAATCCTATGTTTTTCAAGTTTCGTCCTGCCTTCGAGCATTCTTTCATGAGAGCTTGTCAAAATCTACTTTTTCCATAGATGGGAAATTAATTTGGAAAAGTTTCTTCCATTCACAAGGGTCATGGTTTTTGGAGGACCTAAATAGGTTCGCTATCTAAGAACCAAGCATTAGCTTTGTGACTAGCAACTCAAAGGTTGTTGGTTCGAATCCAGCTGCCGGCGCTGAATGTCCGGTTTAAGTCTGCCGTGTCCTGGAGGCTAGCATTGCAGTAGTGGAATCCAGGTTCTGTGCTCAAGGCCAGCTGTGGGTGGCTGGTTGACCAGCACTATTGGCTTTTTCAAAGATAAAGAATTGCTTTAAATTTTTTAAAAGCCTCTAATGGTCCGGTTAATAGCTTCACCATTTTACAACCAGAGGGTTGAGATCTGAAATCTAGCCGCAGTTTGATTTTTTTTTTTTTTTTTTTTTTTTTCCCCCCTTTTTTTTTCAGTGACGCTGTGTATGGAGGGAATTGGTATGATGTTTTCCATGTGATCTGGATCTATCAGATTTTTCTCCCGTGGTGTACCTGTCTTGCCGTGTGCTTCTGGGAACATTCCTAGGTGATGTGACCACGGACACCAGCCTTCTAGGCTGGGAAGCAGTCTGGCTTTATTAGGGCATGGAAGTGTCTTCCTTCCTCTTTAACCTCAGTTGTCCTTAATTTGGTTTCAGTCTGACTAGGTCACCTCAGTGGCTTGCATTAGTGGTTGAGCTGTCTAAGGTACTGGATTAAACCTTCAGTTTCTTTGGAGGCATGGGCTCGGATCCTACTACTCCATAATCCAGTTTAACCTATGGGATGCATGGACATTTTTCTATCCAGAGGATCTCGGGGTTCCTTAGTCATAGGTGACTTGGATTGTCTGTGGGCTTAAGCTCATGATCATTGTTTGTCATCCACTTTCCAGGGGTGGACAACTGGGATTCGGATTTCTTAACAGATGGATATAGATATACACAGAAGAGAGCTCAGTTGGTAACTGCCCTGTCTACAAAAAAGCCGGTTTAATAGATTTTAAAATCACAGGTTCAAACCCTGGCAGGGACGACTCAGCCCTTCATCGTTCAGAGGTCGATAATGAGTACCATTATATTGGGTAATAACTATTACCATTCAGCTGCTAATTTGAAATTCTTCCGGAGAGTGGGACTCCCTTCCTTCCTTCCTTCCACAAGTAATTGCTCATGTTAAACAGGTAAAAGCATCAGTAATTCTGATAGCTTATGTGTGGTCTTGGAGGATATGCAGACTTAGTGGAGATATTGGTCCCTATTTATGAAAGGTCTTGTGGACCTGGTCTGACAGTGCGGATCAGGTCCGCAAGACCTCACTAAATGCGGAGAGCAATACGCTCTCCGCATTTTAATATTGCATCAGCAGCTCACAAGAGCTGCTGGTGCAACGCCGCCCCCTGCAGACTCGCGGCCAATCGGCCACCAGCAGGGGGGGGTGTCAATCAACCCGATCTTGTCTTGCGATTCCTGTCCGCCTGCTCCGAGCAGACAGGGTTATGGAGCATCGGTCTTTGGACCGCTGCTTCATAACTTTTGTGTTTCTGGCGAGTCTGAACACTCGACAGAAACACGGCCCTTCAAGCTCCGTACGGAGCTTGATAAATATGGGTCATAGTCTCTTCTTAAAGATTGCCTCTAAGGAAGGACCATCAAATCCAGGGTCTTTTCCTTCATCCAAATAGCTTTTCTCAAAAACTGATGGCTTGGAGATGGGATGCTTAGTTTGGTTTAAGTGTGGGTTTTTCTGAGTCGGTTGTTGGTTCCTTTTTTTTCTGGCTTGTAGCCTGTTTTTTGAAACAATTACCATAAGATATGGTGTGAATCAGTCTGCTACTCTAGGAGTAGGGTCAGGATTCTTAGGCTTTTGCCTTTCTACAGGAAGGTCTAGCATTTTGTCAGTCAGTTCTGAGGGGTCAAATCTCTTATCTTTTCTTGCTGCATAGTGTCTGGCAGACGTGTCAGATGGGCAATTGTTTTGTCAGGCCTTGGTCTGAATCAGGCCTGTGTTTAAGTCTGTTGCTCCCCCTGGGAGCCTTAACTTTTGTGTTTGAAGTTTCACAGCAAGCTCTGTGTGAGCCATTGTATTCCATAGATATTAAGTTGTCTCAAAGGTTTTTCTTCTTTATATACCTTCTGCTTGGAGAGTGTCTGAACTCTCAGCTTGCAGGGTGATTCGCCTTATCGTTTACATTCAGATGAGGCGGTTCTTTCTACTAAGTTTGATTCCTTCCTAAAGTGTTTTTGACCTCAAATCTTAATCGAACGTGTTCCTTTTCTTTGTTATAGTTCTTTTTCTGAAGAATGTTTGTTGTGCAACTTGGTGGTTGTGCATGCTTTACAATGCTTTTTACAGGCGACTAAGGATTTTCATCAGTGTTCTGCCCCGTTTTCTCTGGGAAACGTAAGGGTCTGTTACTTCTCCTTCCTTCTGGTTGTGAAGCATAATTGTAATTGGGTTTTTGTTTGAGACTGCTGGGCAGTAGTCTCCTGAGAACATTACAGCTCATTCCACTTGGGCTGTCTCTCCTAGGGTAAGTCTTTTGCCTCGGCTGAGGTTCTTTTGGGAGAAGGTGTGTGGTTTTTTTTTTTTTTTCAAAAGCAGTTGGTGCCTTCTTTTTAGGTTACCTGTCTTGTCCCTCCATAATCATCTGTGTATTGATTTCCAACAGTAATTGATGATCCCGTGGACTCGGTGTCATAAGAAAGAGAAAACAAAATGTATGCTTACCTGATAAATTTCTTTGACACGGTGAAGCCACGGCCCGCCCTGTTTTTCAGACTTTTTTTGGTATATAAACCTCTGCAACTTGTTGTTTCCTTTCTCTCCTTTTCCTTTGGTCGAATGACTGGGGGTTGTGGGAAGGGAGGTGATACTTAACAGCTTTGCTGTGGTGCTCTCTGCCTCCTGCTGGCTAGGAGTGATATTCCCAACAGTAATTGATGATCCCGTGGACACACCATGTCGAGAAATTTATCGGGTAAGCATACATTTTGTTCTCATTAAATGCCTGCAATAGGGAGCATTCATAATCAGAGCTTTTGATATTGTATACAATATTCAATGTACACAGCTAAGATCACTGCTTTACTTATTTGAAATGATACTGGCAGGAATTACATGGACCCCAACATAGTTTTTTTTCATGAGTCATAGAGTATACACGTTTACTTCTATTAAATATGCTTTGTTCTTAGTATCCTTTGTTTTAAAATCAGTTATGCACTACTGGAAGCTTCTGGTTGGTGGCTGCACATATGTCTCGCTGTTGGCTCACCCAATTTGTTCAGCTACTGTAGCTCTCAGTAGTGCATTGCTGCTTCTTTTGAAAAGGATACCAAAAGAATGAAGGTTTTTTTTTTTTTTTTTTTTTTAATAATAAATTAGAAACGTATGCTCTAAATGAGTAACATTTTTGGGTTTAGTGTCACTTAACATCCTAAATCTCAAGAACTGATTACTATTTTTTTATTTTTTTTTTTATTATTTTTTTAAGGTGGATGGTCAACGTCAGCGCCTTCCTATCAGTCTGAACGCTGGCCAGGTACGCCTATATCAGTCTGGCACCTTTGTCGTTATTGAGACTGATTTCACATTGAAAGTTTACTATGACTGGAACAGTATCTTCAAAACATATATTTCCAGTAGCTTCTTTGAAAGTGTTTGTGGCTTGTGTGGTAACTACAATGGAAATGCTGCAGATGACCTGGCCACACCTGCTGGCAGTCAGGCCCCTGATTTGGTTGAATTTGGCAAAAGCTGGAAAGTGGAAGATGGGGACAGGTTCTGCTGGCACAACTGCAATGGCGTGTGCAAGACTTGTACATTGGATCTCAAGACAAAGTATGAAAGTGAACTGCTTTGTGGCATTATTTCTAAAGCCAGTGGTCCTTTCCAACAGTGTCATGCAACTATTGATCCTAAAATTTACCTGGACAACTGTGTTTATGACTTGTGCATGAATGATGGTTTGAAACAGATTTTGTGCCAGAGCATCAAATCCTACGCTGAAGCCTGCCAGAGAAGCAATATTCAGATTAGTGAATGGCGACAGCTCGCTGGATGCCGTAAGTGTTGTGCAAACATCTTCACATACTACTTTGGTGTTACATTGAACCGCTTATGAATTAGGACTAGAAGTGTAAGCTAGCTGGTTTTTTTGGTTTTTTTTTAATTTTTTTTATGGGATATGATTTTAAAAAAGGATAAAATACTATAACAAAATATTTAAATGTTGAGCTCCTTAGTCTCTCAGTGGTGAAATATAAAAATTAACATCAAGAATCTTGACAATCCTGACCTCACTCAATGAAATACCATCTTGCATACTGATTGTTTAATTCTCCCAATTTGCCCCTCCGAATGAGTTCTGCCCCTTTTTAATAAGTCTTTTTCTTTTTATTAAGCATTTTTTTAAATGGGTTGGTCTTCAGAGAACTTAAAGCTATGATTAGTGAGATCACACAGGGTAGAGTTCTCCTCCTTCCCAAGACAAGTTCGGTGCTGCTCCTACACTCTGGGAAAGGGAAGTAGTGATCAGAGTGGACAGATTTTTGGAAGGGGGTGGTACAGGGAGTATTTGGAGATTGTTTGGTTTGTGGCTGCCTATTTATACATAGTTACATCTCTGCAATATAAAAAAGAACCAGGTTTAGATCTGTCCTAGAAAAAAAAATGGTCCTTCAAAAGAAGCCATTAATGGTTCATCATTGACTTTTATATGCAAAACCTTGAAAAGAGATTTGCAACATAACTGGTTTATTTAACTTTGGCTAACCTTTCCCAGAACTTGAGGATGTTTCTGATTTTATATGGAATCTTGTATTTTTCAGCAATGCAGTGCGCTGACAACAGTGAGTATAAGCTTTGCGGAAAAGTTTGTCCTTCCACATGCAATGACGACGCTAAGCCATCCACATGCTCTGAGACATGTGTGGAAAGCTGCGAGTGTAAAAATGGATATGTGTTGGATGAAGGCAAATGTATCCCCAAGGCCAGCTGTGGTTGTGTATATGAAGGTAAACTCTATGCTGCCAATGAAAAGTTCTGGACCAACGACAAGTGTGAGATGCAGTGCACATGTAATGGGACCACATTGAAGGTTGACTGCAAAGCCGTGAAATGCAAGTCTAACGAGAAGTGTTCAGTGGTTAACGGAATACAAAATTGTTATCCCTTGACCTATGGCACATGCTCTGCATCAGGCGATCCCCACTATATCACTTTTGATGGAGTGAAGTACGATTTCCAGGGAACTTGTGTGTACCAGTTTGCTGGACTATGCAAGAAGATTGAAGGTTTGGTGGATTTCCAGGTCAATGTCCAAAATGACAACAGAGGGAGCAAAGCAGTTTCTTATGTCACAGTAGTCCAGGTGCAGGTCTCTGACTTTGACATCACTATAAGTAGGCAGTACAAAGACAGGATTCTGGTAAGTGCACAAGAGACCCACGATGCATTACTTGTTGAGATGCTCAGTTACTGTCACTTATTGCCATACTCATTTTGCACACATTCTTATTAAAGTCTGGAATTTATGATCACTTTAATGGTTGTTGCAATGAAAAATATATTGTTGTACAAGCAAAACTATAGTTTAAAAAAGTGTGTTCCTCTGCCCTTTTAGCTGGGCTGTGAGAGCACTCCCACCCACTCTCTACATAGACTTCCTAAGGGCTTTAAAAGGGCTGGACTTCAAGAGTACACACACTTCATTGTCATTGTAAATTATTATTATATATAGAAAGATTACATGTATTGCATTTGATTAGCTAATGTTTATCACTTAAAGATTCGTTTCACTTTCACACTTGCTTTACAGATGAACCATTTTTAAGGCCTTCTAGTAAATGTCTTTATGTATATGTTTTACAATGATGCACTCTGGCATTGACTGTATATTTACAGTGTTTCACAATTTGACTCGGGTGTACAAAAAATAAAACAGATGCTATTTGATGCATAATGTCAATGTTTTGTGCCCGTGCCCAAATGTTCTGTAAAAAAAAAAAATTCCCTTTTTGGAATTGGAGCATACCATTTTTAAACTTTTTAACTTCCATCAAATGTTCTTCTTTTGGTATGCATTGTTTATAAAGCAGTAATGTAAGCTCAGGAGCATGCTTGTGTGGCGGCAGTTTTGCCAGAATGTTACACATTTGCAAGATCTGTACTTGGCAGCACTATTTTCTGCCTTGTAGTGCTTCAGATACATAGGTATCTCCAAAGAATATCATGGGATCAAAAGCACATTTTGATAACAGAAGTAAATTTTGAAAAAAATGAATTTATGCTCTGGTCTGAATCACAATTCAAATCTATTTAAGTTCTTTCTAGATGCAGAATTCAATAAGTGACTGTCAAGTTAACAAGAATTTAAGACTTGACATAGGAACAGATTTCAGCAAACAATAACTACAAGTGCTACTAATAAACAAATGTCCTGTTTTGTGATTATGTCAAAATTGAAAGGCATCTGCAGTTAACATGATTAGTACCAAATTAAAGGGTTAAAAACCATCTGTATGATAGACCTATGTCCTACTTAAAGGGACCATGAACACCTTGTAAGTACATGTGTTGTGCTGTTAATGAATAACTTATCAGCCAAGTCTCAATGTGTTTTTTAAAAAAAAATATTAATCATGTTTACTGAAATTGTTTATCAATAGTTAAACTGCACCCACTGTTTGCCTTATTTGGAGAAGGCAATCTGGGCTTTTGTCAGTGCACTGTGAAGGAGTTGTTAACCAATAAAGCCAATTGAAGAGAGAAAACGAGGGGGGGGGGGTAGATGACTTTTGTCATCAATTTTCTTCTTAAACGGGAGGAGTCCACTCCACAGTTGCATTCATTACTTTTGGGAATTCAGAACCTGGCCTCCAGGAGGAGGCAAAGACACCCCAGCCAAAGGCTTCAAATACCTCCCCCACTTCCCTCATCCCCCAGTCATTCTTTGCCTTTCGTCACAGGAGGTTGGCAGAGAAGTGTCAGAAGTTTTGAAGATAGCCTCTTATGGAGGGTAGTACTCTTCGAAATGGGACTGGAGTGTAAGTAATCCTGTCAGTCTCTCAGTTACAGCATGGATAAAGGTTAGAGTCGGAGATGCAGGGAGAGTCTTTCTGCAAAACCATTCCGACTCATATTAATGGCACCTTGGCAATCAGCGTTGACGAGTTTCGCTGCCTGCCTTTATTCACTCAAGTCCATGTCAGAAGCGAGGCTACTATGTCACACTTGAAGGGCAGTGTTCCCGTTCCACGGCGCAGATTCCGGTAAGATCGTTTCATTTTTGTTTCGATATGTGAATGTAATAACGAAAGAAGGTAGGGTCCCAGTGGGACTCCTTTTTAGCTTAAAGGAATCATGGGTTAATATCTCCTGAGGGGGGTTATTGAACAGGAGGGACTTTAATCATGTTTGTGATTCTATCTGCTAATGTGTAGTAATACTTAGGCTCATGGCTTTTCGGAAAAATAACGGCCTTATCAGTTGGCACGATCTCTTTAGATTTATGCGCTTTTTTTGACTGGCATGGTGCACCTCATGACCAGGTGCGGTTATGTTGTTTTCCACTTCCATATTCGGACTGTGTGGCAACAGTCTGCTCGTTGTCTGGTTCACAGGAGGTGGAGAGTGCCTCAGCCGTTGGGGGTGCAAAAAGGGTGCCGGTTAGTGTTTGTCATTTTTGCAATCCCAAAGTTATGGAGGATTCGTATATGTATTCTTTTATGTATATGTATATGTATTCTTTTATGTATATGTATTTTATGTATATGTATTCTTTTATGTATATGTATATGTATTCTTTTATGTATATGTATTCTTTTATGTATATGTATTTTATGTATATGTATTCTTTTATGTATATGTATTTTATGTATATGTATATGTATTCTTTTATGTATATGTATTCTTTTATGTATATGTATATGTATTCTTTTATGTATATGTATTCTTTTATGTATATGTAGTATATGTATTCTTTTATGTATATGTATATGTATTCTTTTATGTATATGTATTCTTTTATGTATATGTATTCTTTTATGTAATTGGCAAGAGTCCATGAGCTAGTGACGTATGGGATATACAATCCTACCAGGAGGGGCAAAGTTTCCCAAACCTCAAAATGCCTATAAATACACCCCTAACCACACCCACAATTCAGTTTTACAAACTTTGGCTCTTATGGAGGTGGTGAAGTAAGTTTGTGCTAGATTTCTACGTTGACATGCGCTTCTCAGCATTTTGAAGCCCAGTTCCTCTCAGAGTACAGTGAATGTCAGAGGGATGTGAAGGGAGTATTACCTATTGAATGCAATGGTTTTCCTCATGGGAGATCTATTTCATAGGTTCTCTGTTATCGGTCGTAGAGATTCATCTCCTACCTCCCTTTTCAGATCGACAATATACTCTCATATTCCATTACCTCTACTGATAACAGTTTCAGTACTGGTTTGGCTATCTGCTATATGTGGATGGGTGTCTTTCGGTAAGTGTGTTTTCATTACTGAAGACACTCTCAGCTATGGTCTGGCACTTTATGTATTTATATAAAGTTCTAAATATATGTATTGTACTTATATTTGCCATGAGTCAGGTTTTCAGTATATTTCCTTTTGCAGACTGTCAGTTTCATATCTGGGAAATGTGTGTTTTTTTTTTTTATGAAAAATATATTTTTTACCTGGGGTATAGTCTCTTTTTCAAATTGACTGTCTTTTAAATTTGCGGGCAGAATTAGGCTCACAAGGGCGCAAAATGCCAAAGTTTTTTTTATTTATTTTTTATTTAGTCATTCTTGGCGTGAGATTTTTTGGCGCAAAGTTGCGTTGGTTGACTCAAATTTCTCATTTCCGCCGTCTTAGTTGGCGCAGAGTCCTTAACAAGGTTGCGTCATCTGTGTCATTTCCAGACGTTTTTGGCACCAAAAAATATTTTTCTGCGTCATACTTGGCGTTAAATATTTTCATTATTTAAAACCCCATTCCTATATTCCTCTTGCCTTTTTTTTCTCTCTCAGAGGGCTATGCTGTTTGCACTTTTTCCCATTCCTGAGACTGCCATATATAGAGAAATTGATAATTTTGCATTACATTTTTTTTTTTCTCTTACATTTGCAAGATGTCTCAATCTGATCCTGTCTCAGAAATCACTGTTGAAACCCTGCTGCCTAATAACAGTTCTACCAAAGCTAAATGCATTTGTTGTAAACTTGTGGAGGTTATATTTCCTGTTGCGGTTTGTAATAATTGTCATGATAAAATTTTACATGCAGAGAATGTATCCATCAGTAGCAGTTAATTCCCTATTGCTGTCCCCTCAACATCTAATGCACAAGATATACCTGTAAATTTAAAATAATGTTTTTCTGATTCTATTTAGAAGGCTTTGTCTTCCATCCCGCCTTCTAATAAACGTAAAAGGTCTTTTAAAACTTCTCATAAAGTTGATGAAATTTCAAATGACCGGCAACATGCTGAATTATCCTTCTCTGATGGGGATCTATCTAGTTCAGAAGATCCTGCCTCAGATATTGACACAGAACGAATATACTCCATTTTAAATAAATAAGTAGATTTGTCATTGTTAAAAGAAGTGTTGATTACATTGGATATGGAGGAAACTAGTCCTCTTGATATTAAAACTAGTAAAAGTTTAAATAATGTTTATAAACCTCCTGTGGTTATTCCCGAGGTTTTTCCAGTTCCTGATGCTATTTCTGATATGTCTAAGGAATGGAATAGGCCTGGTACTTTAATTCCTTCTTCAAGATTTAAAAAATTGTATCCTTTGCCAGCAGTTACTTTAGAGTTTGGGGATCTTTTCCCAAAAAAGTTGATGGGGCTATCTCTACTCTTGCTAAACGTACTACTATTCCTATGGAAGATAGTACTTCTTTTAAAGATCCTTTAGATAGGAAACTTAAATCTTATCGAAGGAAAGCCTATTTATATTCAGCTTATCTTCTCAGGCCTGCAATTTCTTTGGCTGATGCTGCAGCTGCTTCAACCTTTTGGTTAGAAACTTTAGCGCAAAAAGTATTGGATCATGATTTGTCTAGCATTGTTAACTGGATTCAACATGCTAATTTTATTTATGCCATTTTTGATATCGTCAAAATTGATGTTAAATCTATGTCTTTAGCTATTTTAGCTAGAAGAGCTTTGTGGCTTAAATCTTGGAATGCTGACATGACTTCTAAATACAGATTGCTATATTTCTTTCCAAGGTAATAAGTTATTTGGTTCTCAGTTGGATTCAATAATTTCAACTGTCACTGGGGGGGGAGGGAGTTTTTTGCCTCAGGATAAAATACCTAGGGTAAATCTAAAGCTTCTAACAGTTTTTGTTCCTTTTGGCAAAATAAGGAACAGAAACCTAATCACTCCCCCAAGGAATCTGTTTCCAATTGAAAGCCTTCCTCGAATTGGAATAAATCCAAGCCATTTAAGAGATCAAAGGCAGCCCTCATTCCAGCTGGTAGAGGGGCAGATTAAGATTTTTTTCAAAGATGCTTGGACCAATTCAGTCCAAAATCAATGGATTCAGAGTATTGTCTCTAAGGGGTACAGAATAGGATTCAGAGTAAGACCGCCTGTGAGAAAATATATATATATATATATATATATATATATATATATATATATATATATATATATATATATATATATATATATATATATATATATATATATATATATATATATATATATATATATATATATATATATATATATATAATCCCTGCAAACCCAGTAAAGGCTCAGGCTTTCCTAAAGTGTGTTTTTAGACCTGGAGTTATTAGGGGTAATCATGCCAGTTCCATTTCAGGGTCTAGGGTTTTATTCAAATCTATTCATTGTCCCAAACAGAGAAAATTCATTCAGACCAGTTTTGGATCTAAAAATGTTTAAATCGATATGCAAGAGTACCAACTTTCAAAATGGTGACTATAAGGACTATTCTGCCTTTTGTTCAGCAAGGGCATTATATGTCCACTTACAGGATGCATATCTTCATATTCCGATTCATCCAGATCACTATCAGTTCCTGAGATTCTCTTTTCTAGACAAGCATTACCAATTTGTTGCTCTTCCTTTTGGCCTAGCGACAGCTCCAAGAATCTTTTCAAAGGTTCTCGGTGCTCTACTCTCTAACAGAGAGCGGGGTATTGCGGTGTTTCCTTATTTGGACAATATCTTGGTACTTGCTCAGTCTTTACGTTCTGCAGAATCTCACACGAATCAAATAGTGTTACTTCAAAAACATGGTTGGATGATCAATTTACCATAAAGTTCTTTGATTCCTCAGACAAGGGTAACCTTTTTAGGTTTCCAAATAGATTCAGTATCCATGACTTTGTCTCTAACGGACAAGAGGCGTTTGAAATTGGTTGCAGCCTGTCGGAACCTCAGTCTGCCATTCACTTCAGTAGCTATGTGCAGCATTGGATGAGATCCCCTTTGCTTGTTTTCATGAGACCTCTCCAGCTTTGTATGCTGAACCAATGGTACAGGGATTATACCTGGATATCACAATTAATATCCTTAAATCCCAATGTTCGACTATCTCTGACTTGGTGGTTAGATCACCATTGTATTGTTCTAGGGGCCTCTTTCGTTCATCCAACCAGGACTGTGATCACAACAGATGCGAGTCTTTCAGGTTGGGGAGCGGTTTGGAAATCTCAAGAGGCGAGATTACTAATAAATATTTTGGAACTCCGTGCGATTCTCAGGGCTCTTCAGTTTTGGCCTCTATTGAAGAGAGAACCATTAATTTGTTTTCAGACAGACAATATCACAACTATGGCATATGTCAATCAGGGTGGGACACAGTCCTTAAGCTATGAAAGAAGTATCTTGGATACTTTGGGCGGAATCCAGCTCCTGTCTAATTTTCTGCAGTTCATATCCCAGGTATAGACAATTGGGAAGCGGATTATCTCAGTCGTCAGACTTTACATCCGGGAGAGTGGTCTCTCCACCCAGATGTGTTTTCTCAAATTGTTCAGATGTGGGGTCTTCCAGAGATAGATCTGATGGCATCTCATTTAAATAAGAAACTTTCCAGGGATCCTCAGGCGGAAGCAGTGGATGCATTGACACTTCCTTGGTGTTATCAACCTGCTTATATTTTCCCGCCTGTAGTTCTTCTTCCAAGAGTGATCTCCAAAATCATCATGGAACAATTGTTTGTGTTAGTGGCTCCAGCATGGCCTCACAGGTTTTGGTATGTGGATCTTGTTCGGATGTCCAGTTGCCAACTTTGGCCTTTTCCATTAAGACCGGACCTTCTGTCTCAAGGTCCATTTTTCCATCAGGATCTCAAATCATTCAATTTCCATACCTTCAAATTTAACGCCTAGTGCTTTGTCGTAGAGGTTTCTCTGATTCAGTGATTAATACTATGTTACAGGCTTGTAAAATCTGTTTCTAGCCAGATTTATTATCGAGTTTGGAAGGCTTACATTTCATGGTGTTCCCCCTCATAAATTTTATTGGCATTCTTTTAGAATTCCTAGAATTTTACAGTTTATTCCGGATGGTTTTGCATAAAAGTTTGTCTGCAAGTTCCTTGAAAGGACAAATCTCTGCTCTTTCTGTTTTATTCCACAGAAAAATTGCTAAACTTCCTGATATTCACTTTTTTGTACAGGCTTTGGTTCATATCAAGCCTGTCATTAAATCAGTCTCTCTTCCTTGGAGTCTTAATTTGGCTTTGAAGGCTTTAAAGGCTCCTCCATTTGAGCTATGCATTCTTTGGACATTAAAACTACTTTCTTGGAAATTATTGTTCTTTTGGCCATCTCTTCTGCTGGAAGTTTCTAAATTATCTGCTCTCTTGTAAATCTCCTTTTCTGATTTTTCATCAGTATAAGGCAGTTTTGCGGACTTCATTTAAATTCTTACCTAAGGTTGTGAATTCTAACAACATTAATAGAGACATTGTTGTCCCTCCTTTGTGTCCTAATCCTAAGAATTCTTTGGAGAGATCTTTACATTCTTTGGATGTTGTGAGAGCTCTGAAATATTATGTTGAAGCTACTAAATATTTCAGGAAGACTTCTAGTCTATTTTGTTATCTTTTCCTGTTCCAGGAAAGGTCAGAAGGCTTCTACCGTTTTTTTTTGGCATCATGGTTAAAGCTTTTGATTAATCAAGCTAATTTGGAGTCGGGTAAGGCCCCGCCTCAACATTACAGCTCATTCTACTAGATCAGTTTCCACTTCTTGGGCTTTTAAGAATGAAGCTTCATTTGATCAGATTTGCAAAGCAGCAACTAAGAATTTAGTAAATGTATGCAAAGAAGACCACCATTTTGATGTAATTGCTTCTTCGGAAGCAGTTTTGGTAGAAAAGTTCTTCAGGCAGCTGTTTCAGTTTGATTCTTCTGCTTATGATTTAAGTTTTTCCTTTTATTTATGAGAATAAACTTATATTTGGGTTGTGGATTAATTTTTTTCCAGTAAAATGGCTCTTTATTTTATCCCTCTCTCTAGTGACTCTTGCATGGAGTTCCACTTCTTGGGTATTGCTATCACATACGTCACTAGCTCATGGACTCTTGCCAATTACATGAAAGAAAACATAATTTATGTAAGAACTTACCTGATTAATTTCTTTCATATTGGCAAGAGTCCATGAGGCCCACCCCTTTTTTATGGCGGTGATTTTTTTTGTATAAAGCACAACTATTTCCAAATTCCTTTGCTTTTTACTCATCACCCCACTACTTGGCTATTCATTAAACTGAATTGTGGGTGTGGTGAGGGGTGTATTTATAGGCATTTTGAGGTTTGAGAAACTTTGCTCTCCTGGTAGGATTGTATATCCCATATGTCACTAGCTCATGCACTCTTGCCAATATGAAAAATGAATTTATCAGGCAAGTTCTTACATAAATTATGTTGGTTTTTTTGTTTGTTTTTTAAACGGATATCTCCTATTCGGAGAATGCGTCTTGTGATGAAAATTAAATGGCCCAGGTTATCCATGCCCATTAGTTATGTTCTGATTGCCGTTCTAGAGTACTCTTCTCCTGAATCAGGGAACTTAGAGTGCTGAGCCATCCGCCCTCGAGGATTCCATGTCCTGTGAAGTGTGTGCCACAGAACCTTCCTTTGCTAGCAGGTGTCCCTATGGCCTTTACTCCTTCTCTGGAAGGAGGCTCGTTTCCTCCAGAGGTTTCGGCACGGTTCTGCATGGCCATATCTATGGCGCTGGCTCATTTTTATATCTCCCAAGTGAAATATTTTTAAGGTACTGTCCGTGTTCTGTCAACCAGGGCCTGTCTGGATTGGAAATGCCTTATTCAGTTTGGCCTTTGAGGCTTGAAGGGCCCCAACCTTGGGCCGGGTTCGCCTATCAATCCGACGAGATATAATTTTGCCTTCTGTTATAGGCTGGCACGTCTTTGTGTCCTACTAAGACATGTTTTGGCAGTGCTGGAGGATTCCAGTTCTTGTGGGCTGAGGGATCCTTGGCCTTAGATGCTGGATGGCAAGCTGGGTTAGACGTTTGGGGATGAAGCTAATCTCCTTGACGTCTCAGTTTTTTTTCTTTTATGTATCTGTTCCAGTTCTGAGCTTGGGTGAATGTGGCCTCTGATCGGCTAGTCCTGTGGGCGTTCCCTTTCTCCTTGGGCGTTCACCTGCGGGTGCTGCCTTTTTATTTTGATCTGGATACAATGTATTTGATTTTGTTTTTAATAAGCTTATGTCTGATTATAATTTCCGTTTTGGGAATGTTCTTTCTCTGGTCACGTGGGCACTTTCTCGGAAGTTGCGCACTTTTGCTTAACGTTTGTTTCTAGTTCATATTATCAAACTTTCGGTTGAATTTTTTTTTTTTCTTGGACCTTAGACGGTTTTGGAGTGTTCTTGTATCAGGCAGGTACTGGTCAGACGCTATCTGATGTTCCTTGGGTTCATATCACCCTGGTGGTGCTGATTATCCTGTCAGTCTGAATGTCACTTTGGCCTATTGATATGGACTCTGGACTTGGATCCTACTACGAAGTATGGAGGCCTAGTGCATAGATCCAATGCTTCTGGAAGGAAGGTTTGTGAGCTCCGAATTTAGTTGGTCTTTTTCTTTCAATTTGCTTGGGATACTGACCGGCTTAAGACATCATCGTGGTTTCTATAGGGCCCTGTGGACTCGGAACCATAGTTTCACATTCCTTTAGGGTTTGGAGATGTATATGACCTTGGGAGGTCTAGTATGGTGGACGATTTAAGTTTTCACTTTCGGTATCTTCCGGTTGTTGATTCTTGTAGGAGAGTCACATTCCTTTTGATGGTGGCAGTCTCCTTTTCTTCCCGTCTTGGGTTGGGTCATCTGTGTCTGGAAGTGTGGTCATGTCCTTCCTTTTTTCAGCGTCTTGTTTGCTCTAGTGCTCGGAGTGCAGGGGGGTGGACCACCCCGTCCTTTCTGCTAGGAGTGGCAAGGCTCCCATTGTTCCTGTTACAAGATTTTCGGGAGTCCGATCCTGGGAAGATCTCTGGAGGGCTGCCATCTTCTTAATCTGGTACTGCCCCTTGTCATATTGTGGTCTTTAGACTCTCTGTGCTTCGACTTATGGAGATCTAGCCTTGTGGCTTGTGAGTAGGGTGGTCAGGGTCAGATACAGACCTTCGCCTTTCTGGGGTCAAGAAAATGGACTATTTATATACACCAGCATGTAGATCAGGTGGTTAGCCTGTCTACGAAGGATTACCTTATGATCCGGTGTGGTTGCAGTTTTTTTTTTTAGACTCTTAGGTTTGAGGCTGTTGCTGGTACTCTACATCTGGGGTCTTTAGATGGTGGAAGGCTTGGTCTTGGGTGCATATGGGAGGCTGCTTATGGGTTCCTCAGGCGGTTAGATCTTACAAACGGTCCTGTTCTCGAGGACTCTGGTTTCAGACCATGTCTCTTGCCTGGAAATGGGCATGGGCGGTTTGGATCTCCTGCATGTCCCTTGAGTGAACGTGGTGTTTTGACTCTCATGGGAGATTAATAACTGCTTGAGGCTTAAGTTTGAGTCTTTCACAGGTTCCTACTTGTCTTCTGGGTCATCTAATGCCTCCTGGTAGACTTCAAGTTGTCCGTATCAAAATAGGCTGGTGATTTGGGCTTAAGGGTCTCTCCTCTTGGTAGGGTGGTTACCCCGGTTTTTTTTTTTTTTTTTTTTTTTTTTTTTTCCCTCTTCTCACCTAGGGTGGGGGATGGGTGCTGCTTTGCTCTTCTTGATTTGGAGGTTCCTCAGTATCCGTAAAGGCCTGTGGGGTCCTTTGTGTTTCTCGCATCAGAGGGTCTTTTCCCTTTCTTGCATACTCAGATCATAGGGCTGGATTCTTGTATTAGGATGCTGTGTTTCAGAATACTTCCTTCCCCTTGGAGTATTCCTTTTATGGAAGGCAATAGTGTAGGGGTTCCTGGGGCCCTGAGCATGAAGGTCCTGTCATGGCTCATGGTAGCATGCCAATTTTTTTTTTAAGTAGTGATCAGAGCTCTACTCTCGGGTTTTGATTCCTCGTAGATCTATCTTTTTTTTTTTTTTTTTTTTTTTTCCCATAGGTTGGGATGGAGATTTGATACTTCCTGTCTTTAACTATCCTTTGGGGTTGGGACCATTGCCTTGGAGTGAATGTCAGGGATCAGTTTGGCTCTCATGCAGTGTTGACCGTCGTCCTTTTTATGGGAGTTTGTTCTCCCCTATGGCGGGGGGGGGGGGGGCTCCTGAATGTCCATTTCTCTACTTTTGGTGTCTGCTGCTAGGATGGGACGCTGCCGAGTCTTTTCGGCGCTTCTTGGTGGGATGAGGTCCCACGATGGCTTAGGGTCAGCTTTGGTCATTGTGAGTTCTTGTCTTTAGGGGGCTCTGTTTTTTTTTTTTTTTTTTTTTTTTTTCTGCTCGGCAAATTATCCTGTCTGTCTAGCTTGTCTAACAGGACGGTTTGTCCTTGTCTGAGGCAATGGGAATCTCACGTTTTTTTGTAGCACCATATGTGGTATGATGCTGTCAGGAATATGAGGGTGTCCGTCTGGTCATCATAGTGACGTTTTGGGTATGGCCTTATCTTTCTGGTCCTTGTCCTCTTGGGAGTTCATCTTTCTGGGCAGTGGTCTTGTGGCAAAACTTGGGTTTGTACGAAAGGTTTTGATTTTGAGCACATGTTGATGGTCCTTTGGATCTCTTAGAGGGTTCTCTATTCTCCCTCTCGGAGGTTGATGGAGGTTCTTGTCCTTTAGGTCGGGGGGTACTTTTAGCCGCAGGGCTGGCTCCTCTGAGGCTTTGTGTTCAGCAGACTCTAGGTCTGAGTGGTCCTCTAGCACTGCTTTGCAGTTGTGTAACTGATGAGCAGTTACCTGGGCTTCCGTGTTTTTTTTTTTTTTTTTTCTCCCCCCTTGTCGTGTTTAGTTTTTTGTATGGTGTCGGTTTAATTTCAGGCTGTGGAGCCTTTCGAAGGTGTCGCCTTTTTGTATCCGCCCTTTTGTTTGCATTGTGTCCTCTCTAGCTTTGTTTTTTTCCCCCAAAGATAATAAATGCAGCTGTGGACTCTTCCCATTTAAGAAAAACATAAATTTTGCTTACCTGATTTTCTGTTCTTCTGACAGGAAGAGTCCCACAGCTCCCGCCCCGCGCTTTGTCCCTGGAGGCGGCAGTAAATGTTGTTCTTCTGGCACCTTTTTCACCTTGATATTTCTCCGACTGGGGGATGAAGGAAGTGGGGGAGGTATTTGATGCCTTTAGCTGGGGTGTCTTTGCCTCCTCCTGGTGGCCAGGTTCTGAATTCTCAAAAGTAATGAATGCAGCTGTGGACTCTTCCCGTCAGAAGAAAAAAATTATCAGGTAAGCATAATTTGATTTTTGCTTCATTCCTGGGAGCTAGCTGAACACCTTTTTGTAAGCCAATGAAAATGGACATAAGTTCAGCCACCAATCAGCAGCAAGCTCCTGAGCCTATCTAGATATGATTTTCAACAGAGCATGAAGAAAATTAAATACAATTTTAAGTGTTTTCTAGCTGAATCACGAAAGAGAAATATTGGGTTTAATGTCCCTTTAAAGTGAAGGTAAACTTTGGTGAATTAGAGCCCGTTTTTTAAAAATACTATTAAAAACAGGGGCACTTTCATTCATCAAAGTTTACAAAGCAGCCATTTTGTTAAAAAAAAAATAAAAAAAAAATGTTCTTTTCACTGCTACAGCAGCTTCCCCACCTAGAGATCCTCTCTTCACAGTCAGCAATGACTAATCCAGCTTCTTCCAATCGCAGCTTTCCCCCCAGGGTAGTCATTGCCTGAGGCCATGCTGTGATTGGAGGAAGCCGGATTAGTCATTGCTGATGTGTGAAGAGAGGATCTCTAGGTGGGGGAAGCTGCTGTAGCAGTGAGAAGAAAGAGGCAATTTTTTTAACAGCTGCTTTGTAAACTTTGATGAATGAAAGTGCCCCTGTTTTAAATAGTTTTTTTAAAAAACGGACTTTCATTCACCAAGTTTACCTTCACTTGAAGTTCTGGGGAATTAGAAAAATGGAAGTTTAATTTGTTAGACCCAAGTGCAAAAAGAGAAATTTGTTGGCTATATGCAACGATTAGTGAAAAAGTTCTGTAATTAGTGTAAAGGGATAAAGGCTTAATTAAAGGAATTTTATTTTTTTGATTCAGATTAAAACGTGTTTTTTAAACAATTTTATAATTTACTTATGTTTTTTTTTTTGTTATCTTGGTTTTCTTTTGAAAATGATACCTAGGTAGGCTCAGGAGCTGCTTATTGGCTGAGTGCATGACATATGTACTAGCTCCCAGTACTGCAATTGCTGCTTCATAAACTAAGATATCAAGAGAATGAAGCAAATTACTTAAGGACTGAATAACCCTACTTCAGGATAACAGTTAAAGTGACACGCACCGAACCAAACTTTATTACTCCACTCTTTTCCTGAAATAAAGACACAACACCAAGTTGGGAGGAAGAACCCGCAGGTCGCATTTATTCAAACAGCTAGTGCGGCATGGCTCGCACGTAGCAGGTTACTTTTAGTAACCAACAGCATATGCAAAGTATGCCGGCGCGCATTAGTCCCTATCCATAACTCCTACTTTGGGAGGTAGGCGTCCCCAGATGACTCCGCCCCATCAGGTGTTAGTCAAGGGGGTTAGGATGATTTTTTCGGTCTGCCAACCTGCGAGGAAAAGGCACCCTAGGCCCGGACCTAGTTGACGTCGCCTTTCCTCCAGCCTGACCAATCACTCCACCCCAAGGCTTCAAATTTAGGCCACTACCCTCTTGCTGCTAGAGCAACTATACTCCTGCCCTTAAGGGGCCCAGCTCTTGACAGCCGAAAGAGCCGAATAAGATGCTGGCGGAGGCCCAAACTTACAAACACAGGCTTACCTTAAGACTGGCTCGACTAAACCTACCCCTGCCGTGTTACTAATGCCGAAACTCAGCCGCTACTCATGCCGCCCACTTATGATCTTTTAATATGGAAGGGAGGGTGGGGCAACTCCAACTTCTAGCAGAAAAACGGAGGAAAGAGGCAGAACTTTCCAGATCAGTTCTTAAACCCCTAGGTGAGTCACTCCCCTTAAGCTGCAACATTGTTGCAGAACCATTTTTTTCTTTACATTGCTATCCTTGCAAGGACCACAGCCCTTAATACGTTTCATTCCCACTAGGGTCACTACACTATCATAATGGAAGTAAATTGTTAAAGTTGTTTAAAAGTATTCTCTATCTGGAATCATGAGAGAACAATTTTGTGTTTTATGTCCCTTTTTAACATCTGCTCAAGAAGCAATGCACAACTCGGTCTAAGCTTTCATCTGGTGAATCAATGACAAGAAATGTGTAGCCATCAATCAGCAGCTAAGTGCATTGCTGCTGTTAAGCCTACCTAGGTATGCTTTTCAACAAGATAAGAGTAATTATGGTAAGATTCAGTTTGAAAAACTTTTTAAATTGCATACTAGATTTACAGTAAAGGCAACTTTTAAACTTTCAAGATTCGGATAGAACATGCAATTGTATACAACTTTCCAATTGAAGTCTAAGCTAAGAGCTTTGGAGTGTGCATTTGTCTGGCATCAGTGTTTGCAACCATGTTTATACTAATTTCATACATAGTTGCAAGTACTGGTGCCATAGTGCTAAAGACATGCTCTTGCTAATCTAAGATTGCCCTTCAACAAAAGATACAAAGAATTAAGCAAAATTTGATAATATAAATAAGCTGAAAAGTTATTGAAATCATCATCTGTCCAATTAGGGTTGCCACCCGTCCCTTTAAAATACAGAACATTAAAGGGACACTGAACCCAATTTTTTTTCTTACGTGATTCAGATAGAGCATCATGCAACTTTCTAATTTACTCCTATTCATTTTTCTTCGTTCTCTTGCTATCTATTTGAAAAAGGCATTTAAGCTTTTTTTTTCTTGGTTCAGATGTCTGGACAGCACTTTTTTTTATTTTTTATTAGTGGATTCATTTATCCACCAATCAGCAAGGACAACCCAGGTTGTTCACCAAAATTGGCAGGCATCAAAACTTACATTCTTGCATTTCAAATAAAGATACCGAGCGAATACAGAAAATTTTGATAATAGGAGTAAATTAGATAGTTGCTTAAAATTTCATTGCTCCATCTGAATCACGAAAGAGAAAATTTGAGTTCAGTGTTCAGTCCCTTTAAGTTACACATGCTACAGGGAGGAATATGAATAGTTCCTGCCCAGAAACACAATACATGTTCCTCCCTGCACACACTGTAGCATGTGTAACTCATAAGTGTCCAGGAAAACATGGCTGAGGTGGCAACCCTATGTCCAATCCCATTTAGGTTTTAATTTGACTTTAAAAAGTGTGTTGAAAGTTCAAGAAATAGAGAGAACAATCCTTCTGCAATTATGTCTTTAAAGGAACAGTCATGTCTTAAAAAAATAAATAAAAAAAAAATCATGATTCAAATTTTAAACCACTTTCCAATTTACTTTTAGCACCAATTGTGCTTTGTTCTCTTGGTATTCTTAGTTGAAAGCTAAACCTAGGAGTTTCATATGCTAATTTCTTAGACCTTGAAGATTGCCTCTAATCTAATTGCTTTGACAGTTTTTCACCACTAGAGGGTGTTGGTTCATGTGTTTTCATATAGCGAACATTGAGCTCATGCAAGTCTATCAAAAGAACTGAAATAAGGGGGCAGTCTGCAGACACTTAGATACAATGTAATTAGAGGTACAACGTGTATTATAACTGTTTGTGCAAAACTGGGGAATGGGTAATAAAGGGATTATCTATCTTTTAAAACAAATTCTGGTATTGACTGACCCCTTTTAAATTTTGTCTAATTTTCTTTAAAGAAATTTACTTTACAATGCTTTAAAGATTAAAAAAAAAAAAAATGTTTTTGTCTCCCTAGTTAAATGGAGTCCTGACCAATCTTCCATTCTCTGTTGACAATGGTAAACTCTCGATCTACAAACAAGGCTTCAATGCCATTGTTCAAACAAGTTTTGGCTTAAGAGTCACCTTTAACTGGGAAAGCTATGTTGCTGTCAAAGTTCCCAGTTCTTATTCAGGAGCCTTGTGTGGTCTTTGCGGTAACTTTGATGGCAATAACAACAATGAATTTATAATGAAGAATAGCCAAGTTGCTGCAAATCCAACACTCTTCGGTAAAAGCTGGAATGTCAAAAATGTACCTGCCTGTTCAGAAGAAGATATGGGAGACTGCTCCAATCTAGCAGAAGTTGAATTACGTGAACAATTTAACTTGGAAGGCTGCGGAATCCTCCTAGATAAGTCTGGGCCTTTTAGAGAATGCCATGAGAGGGTAGATCCTAAAGGTTACTTCAAAGACTGTGTTTATGATTCCTGCTTCTACAATGGACGTAAAGATATTATATGCAAGGTTGTTGCCAGTTATGCAACCACTTGTCAAGATGCTGGTGCCACAGTATACTCCTGGAGATCAGCTATGTTCTGCAGTAAGTTTTATTTGCATAATCAGTGTTTGGTTGGTAGGTTGGTGTAAGACCTAGTATTTTTAGTTTAACTAATAAATAAATTGGGTAATGAATGGCCATTAAACTGCTTTCATAGTCCACTTTTTTTTTTTTTTTTTTTCCCCCTCCAGGTCCAAACTGCGGTAACAATAGCCACTATGAAGTTTGTGCATCTGGGTGTGCTCCAACTTGTCTAACTCTTTCTCCTCCACTGGGATGTGACCCTAAATGCTCAGAGGGTTGTTCTTGTGATGATGGCTTCATTCTCAGTGGGGGCGATTGTGTTCCTCTTTCCCTATGCGGTTGCAGTTACAAAGGTCAATACTACAAAACTGGGCAAATCTTTTTCCCCAGTGGATTATGCAGTCAACAATGTGTGTGTACAGCTAGTGGGGTGGAGTGTAAAGCTTTCGCCTGTATCCCCAATGAAGAATGTAAAGTGGTTGATGGAGTTCAGAAGTGCCAGGCAATTGGTTCTGCCAAATGTTCTGCAGCAGGTGATCCCCATTATCGGTCATTTGATAGCCGTGCATTTGACTTCCAAGGTACCTGCACCTACACTCTATCAAAGACTGTCACAAACAGTGAAAACTTGGTTCCATTCAACATCAATGTGAAAAATGAAAAGTGGGGCAATGGGAAAGTGGCTGTTACAAAGTTGGTGGCTTTTGAAATCTATGATTACACTCTAGTCCTTCAATATAACAACAAAGGTCGCATCTTGGTAAGTCAAACTATGCACTGCAAAGGAGATCTCATGAACTGTTTACAATTGGAAATATTTAACTAGTTAATAAAGTGTCTTAAATTACTTTCAACTTTTATGGTGAGAATTGGTTAACCATTACAACACATCCTTCAAATATAACTTATGTAAAACAAAACGAATGCCTTTTGTATAGCATAGTGGACATGCCTCCAATTTATAGGAATTGTTAGGTTTATAGGGGGAAAATGCATCTGAGTTGTATGAAGTGGCTGGAGGTTTGCAAACAATTTATGGGCATCTTGGGTATCTAGATTGTAGATAGAGGTGTCCTAAAATGATTTTTCTATAAAAGGATTTTCTCTAAATTGTTTGTTTCTTAGGTCAATGATGTATTCAACAACCTACCATTAACCCTAAAAGATGGCAAAGTACGAGCCTATCAGCATGGCCTGAGATTCATCATTGAAACAGAAGCTGGAGTGCAAGTTAGCTATGATCTAGTTTATGATGTCTTGGTTAGTGTTCCAGGAAACTACAAAGGCCAGTTGGGTGGCCTATGTGGTAACTATAATGATGATAAGAATGATGAGTTCCAGCTTCCAGACAAGAGAGTGGTTTCTGATGCTACTGCCTTTGGGGCATCATGGAAGGTTCAGATTCCAGGTGTTTCCTGTGATGATGGATGTGGTGGTGATGGCAATCCATGCCCATCTTGTGATGACAAAAAAAGAGAAATCTTCAAAACTGACAACTACTGTGGTTTCCTTAAAAAGAAAGATGGCCCTCTGAGTGCTTGTTATGCCACAATTGATCCTGACCTCTATTTCAACAACTGTATATTTGATATGTGTGCTGGAGATGGAAGCATCCTATGTAAGAGTATCCAGAGTTATGTTGCTGCATGCCAAGAAGCTGGTATCAAAATCCAGCCATGGAGAACCGAATCTTTCTGTCGTAAGTTGTTTGTGTGGTTTTTTTTTTTTTTGGACAACTTGAGAGGAAACCAATGGATTCAATAGATTAATATATTATGAGTCTAAAGTGTTGAGGGATAACTATAGCCATAATCTAAAACTATATAATAAACATTTGTCATGCATAAAACTTAATTTTAGTTTGAAATATCAGTTTGTAAATGTAATTTTAATAGCTGCCCACAGTATAAATTCTAATATTACTGTTTGATGTCTGGCTTGCTATAGAATGGTTAAAATCACTGCAATTGGCAGATTGGATTTTGGTTTCTGTAATATGTTTAATTTATCCATTGATGTTGTTGGAGATTCTCATCTTCTCCCCCCCCCCCCCAAATTCTTCAATCCAAAATTAGCCCAAAGCTGCCCAGCTAACAGCAAATACAAGATCTGTGCAGATATCTGTTCCGTCACATGTGCTGGCATTACTGACTTTAATAAATGCCCTAACACCTGTGCTGAGGGATGCGAGTGTGATGGAGGATTTTTCTTTGATGGGCAAGGCTGTGTATCAATGGATAAATGTGGCTGCTTTGATAATGGCAAATACTATCAGGTGAGTACACTTGTGCATATTCTTCCGGCTACAATTTGGCTTTTAGATTTTTTTTTTTTTATGCTTTAGTAATGTTGTAGTTAAAGCTAGCAGTGTTCATGTTTATTTTATTTGAATTTACTACCAATTGCAATATTAAAGCATATGTGATCTCCATTGTAATTGTGATACAATTTAATGTCTGCAGCCCAATGAGAAGATCTTATCAAGTGATTGCAAAGAGGTCTGTACCTGTAGCCAAGCTGGTGGGCTCCTATGCCAGCCAACTGGTTGTGCCAGTGATGAAAGATGTCAGATTAAGGATGGTATTGTTGGTTGTGTCAATATAGGTAAGAATACTGTAATATGCTATCATAAACAGTGAACCTTCTCTCTCTAATGTCAATCATAGGCTATGATTTAGTTGATAGGCTAGCATTTACTGAATATGAAGGTTACAAAGAGAAAAACGCAAATGTTAATTTTATTAGAGACCTGGCAAAAAATAGAGGGGGAAAGAACAAGACAATTGGCCTGGGTTCTATCTCTCAGAAGCTGTATTTGCCAAGTCCATTAGCTGATAGCGTTTGTAAACAAGATTCTTAAAAATATGCCAAAATGGCATGCTAAATCCAATGGACTTGGATTTTGATGGCTAACCTTGGCTCCTCAGTTTTGGAACTACATTTCCTCATGATGCTCAACTAGACTGCACAGTACCTTAGCATCATGGGAAATATAGTTTCCAAACATCTGGGGTGCAAAGTTTAGCCATCACTGTGCTAGGGAGAGCACTGTTAAACTAAGATTTTTATCTTAACATGTAGTTATGAGTAATCAAAGGTTGTTTCTCATTGGCTATTAAAGCTTTATTATAAACGATCAAAATTGTTTATGAAAGCATAGATGGATACAATTGGTTTTCCAGAGTTTTGTTTTTTAATTATGAATCCATCCTGTTTGTATCCTACTTTTGATTTCTTGCTAAATTTTCTTTGTGCATAATATGTCGATTTATATTAAAGGAACAGTCTACTTGAAAATGTTATACAAGATAGATAATCCCTTTTATTGGATAATCCAACACTGTTACATTAATACTTCCTCCCCCCCCCCCCCCCCCCCCCGAATGCATTGTCTAAGCCTCTGCGGGCTGCCCTTTCTTGTCTTATTGACAGACTTGCATTTAAGCAAGTCAGTACTGACTGGCTTAAATGTACTGATAAATCCACAGGAGTGAGCACAATGTTCATCTATTTAGCACACATTAAATAGTGCTGTCTAGCTGTGAAATAAATTGTCAAATCACTTAGATAAGAGGCAGCCTTCAAGGGCTTGGAAATGAGCATTTGAGTCTACCTAGGTTTAGCTTTCAACAAAGAATATCAAGAGGGAAAAAAAGCAAATTGGATGGTAAAAGTAAATTAGGGAAGTTTAAATTGCATGCCCTATCTAAATCTTGAATTTTAATCTCGACTATACTGTCCCTTAAAGAGAACTCCCATTCTATTTTTTTAGATCCATGCAAATCTGTGAAATGCAGAACCAAGGAGACCTGCAAAATCCAAGCTGAGAAACCGGTCTGTGTCCCTAGCTTCACGGGTACCTGCTGGGGATGGGGTGATCCTCACTACCATACTTTCGATGGCTATAATTTTGACTTCCAAGGAACCTGCACATACATCCTATCTAAATATATTGGTGATGACCCAGATTTGGTACCATTTACAATTGAGGAGAAGAATGATAACAGAGGGAACCAGGCAGTCTCCTATGTGAGACATGTCAATGTCTACATGTATGGATACAAGATCTCCATTGTGAAGGGGGAATTTGGAAAAATTAGGGTAAGTTACTTTATCAACATTTTTGTTCTGAAGTAAGAAAATTATGAGTTGAAAAACCATCTGTAGTTTTTTTTTTTTTACACTCAGTCAATTTAATGAAAAATAGAGTGAACATTTCTAAACTGCATTATAAATGCAACATGTCTGTCACTTGAAGCATAATTTAAATCCGAAAACATGAATCTGCTTTTCCTTGAAACCAAAAGTTCTTAGCTCAGACCTGTGGAATAGTCGGATATGAACTGAAATAAATTTTATCCACTAACGGTTGAATTAGTAACGTCTTTGCTTTTTTCAGTGTTGGTGGCTGGTTGTTTAATACCATTGTAAGATTTTTTTTTTTTTTTTTTTAGATAAATGATGTAATCACTAATCTTCCAGTGACATTACTGGATGGAAAAATCTTTGTAAGCATTAGTGGTCTCAATGCCTTGCTGAAGACAGACTTTGGGCTGCAAGTGACCTATGAGTATAACTGGCATGTGGTAGTCTCTCTTAGCAGCAGCTATTATGGAACTACTGGTGGTCTCTGTGGTAACTTCAACCAAAATATTGAAGATGAGATGCTTACAGTAGACAACAAATTGGTGACTTCAATCACAGAGTGGGCCAAGAGTTGGAAAATCAATGACAGAGGCGCCTTCTGCTGGGATTTTTGCTCTGGGAAATGTCCAATATGTGACAATACCAAGAAGAGCCAATATGGATCAGAGCTTCAGTGTGGTCTTATCAGCAAATTTGGAGATGGACCTTTCAGAGAGTGTCACTCTAAAGTTAATCCTGATAACTTCTTCGACAGCTGCTTGTATGACATCTGCATTAATGGGGGTGCTAAACAATTTTTGTGCCAAGCACTTGGTGCCTACGCTGATACATGCAGGAAACAAGGAGTTAAAATCTATGATTGGAGAACGCCATCTGGATGTGGTAAGGAACAAACATAGTTAATAAATATATTGTAGAAATAATGGTAAGAGGTAAAGTTTATTAAAAGCACGTAACATTTTTAAAGTGGCTAGAATTAGGTTTGTGTTGGCATGTTGATAACTAACCTAGCTGCATAGCACACACATTTGCTGCTAGCCATAACTGACCTCAATCAGATGAGATATACATACTAACCAAGGGCTTTGTTGTATACATGTTTCCCAATATGGTGCTTATTTGCTCATCTACCACATGTGATAAATGACAAGCATTTACTGCCTCACATTACATTTGTATGTTCTGTGGAACAAAATAACTCATTGCTATTTGTTTTGCACATATCAATTGTAAAGCCTGTGAGAACTATAATCAAACTAAACATGAAGTAGAAATGTATTAACATGGCTTTGTATGTAAAGTTTTTTATTAAAATGACCCTTTATTTCAGGTCTGTCCTGTCAAACAAATAGCCACTATGAATTCTGTGGCAATGCCTGTCCAGCTACTTGCACTGACCGAAATGCCCCAAGCGAATGTACCAGTACTTGTGTGGAGACCTGCCAATGTAATGATGGCTTTCTACTTAGTGCTGGTAAATGTGTCCCTGTCTGTAGCTGTGGTTGCAACTATAATGGTGCCTACTATGAAGCTAACCAAGAATTCTGGTCAGATGACAATTGTCGTGTGCTCTGCAAATGTGACCCATCCTTGGCCATGGTGGTTTGTAAAGAGACAAACTGCAAAGCAAGTGAGAAATGTCTCGTTGTCAATGGAGTCAGAAGATGCCACCCAATAAGCTTTTCTACTTGTTCAGCATCTGGTGACCCTCACTACAGCACTTTTGATGGAAAGAGGTTTGACTTCATGGGTACTTGCATCTACCAATTGGTTGGTGTGACCTCCAATGATGTAACTCTTCCCCTATTCACTGTCAAGGTTCAAAACAATAATCGTGGCAACAAAGCTGTGTCCTACACCAAAGTTGTCACTCTAGAAGCTTATGGTTTGACTATAACCCTCAGTATGGATTACCCCCGTCGTATACTGGTAAATATGCATTTAATGATATATATATTGGTAATGGAATAGTTTAGAACATTTTTGTGTTTATTGATATATTTTTTGAGTCAAGTTTGGGAACATATCAGATAATAGAACTACACCTCAAAGGTTTTACTTTGCTGGTCCTTCCATCCTATTTGCCTAGTAAAGTTCATGACCCCTGCAACTGATCTTAGTTTTTAGGTATTCGACAAGCTATCTAAAATAGTTTTTAAATTGCTTTTGTGTGGGTATAGATATACGCACAGTATGAGATGTATGTAATACACAGTATGCAGTATACAGAATGTGTAAAACCTATCTGTCGAGATAATATTGGTAATCTTGTTAAACCATGTGTAAAATATCCAATAGTATCTCTCTCTAGATGAAGTCGATATATCAATGTAAAATTCAGTACTTGGTTAGAAGTAAATACTCATCGCTGCCCCTCTAAGGAGTAAGGTAGAATCTTTCTCAAAGTAGTTGCTACTTTCGATTTGTGGGAGGTTATCTATAATCAAACCTTAAAGTTGTAGACTGAAATAGAGTAGAGTGTGCTTGTGTTTTCCAAGTGTAATGATTAATTTGTGCAGTGTTAGCGCAAGTTAAAAAAAATCTTACTCACAGGAATTAAGATGAATAAAAACCTAACGCAAAATAAGTCCCTCGTTCAGGCATCAACCTGTCTGGTATGTGGTCCTCTGTTCTTTCTATTAGCTGTCCAGCAGATAGTGGGAAAGTTAGAATTCCCAGATACAGCATAGTCAGGTGCATATAACCTTTTATATGGAACCAATGAAGATAATTGTATGCACCTGACCATACTGTAACTGATTTGTAACTCTTACCCCACTATCTGCTGGACGGCTAATAGAAGGAACAGGGGACCGCATGGCAGAACGAGGGTGAAGCCTGGACAAGGGATTTGTTTTTCACTTTGTTTTTTATTCATCTTAAATGGAGATTAAACACTTTTGTAGATGGTAATATAAAATTATAGTGTTGGTAAACTGCAATACAGTTTCATTGTCCCCCTTTTCCTGCAATTCCATTCTGAAATTGTGAGTATTTCAGTTCCTGTTAGAAGGGGAAGTGCAGAACACGGTTATATTCCCCACAGCCATTGTCTGTATACTGTAGTGACATAAATTTAACTGTCCCCAATTGACCACAACAGAGAAACCCAAGTTACAATATGACAGCTCCCATAGACACACATTTTACACTTATTTTGTTAATATTTAAGCTAAAACATCTACAGGTTACTCTCAAAATCTTTTCTTTGACCGCTTCATTCTTTCTAGCATTTATTTAGTGTGTAATGTCCCTTTAACTCCTGTGAGTATTTTTTTTTTTTTTTTTCACAAATCACTACAGTTTTCACAATAGTCAAATGCACTTGTGTTTCCTATGCTCTGATGGTGGACAATATTAACATATATGCACTTAGTAGAATGCACTTGTGTGTACATGTGTTAAACTTACTGCAACCATTGGAACAATTTTATTCACAATTATAATCTATCCTTCACATAGACCTTTCCCTGCAAAAGCAGCATTTTGACAACTTTTTTGCATTAATCTGTATCCTGTTCTTTTATTACTGTTTCAGGTTGATGGCGTTGTTACCGCACTACCATTTTACTACCAAAGTAACCAAATTGTAGCCTACATCAGTGGCAATCAAGGAGTGATAAAAACAGACTTTGATGTTACTGTAACCTATGACTGGTACAGTTATGTCTCAGTGACTTTACCAAGCACTTATGCCAATGCTGTTGGTGGCTTATGTGGCAATAACAACAAGAATCCCAATGATGATTTCACCATAAACGGAAAAGAAGCTGCAAATTCCGTACAGTTTGGTGATAGCTGGAAAGTAGAGAATGTCCCTGGTTGCTCACCTGAGTGTACTGGAAAATGCCCTCTGTGTTCTGAAGCTCAAAAACAAGCCTACAAAACTGAGAAATTCTGTGGAATCCTCACCAAACCCAGTGGTCCATTCAGCCAATGTTACGCTACTATTGACCCAGCTCCCTATTTCAATGATTGTGTTTATGATGCATGTCAGTACAGTGGTCACCCATCCTCATTCTGTAATGCCATTGGTATCTATGTGGCAGCTTGCCAAGCTGCTGGTGTCAAAATACAAGAATGGAGATCGGCCACCTTCTGCCGTAAGTTATTCACTATTGAGATTCATCATTACGTTACATGCTATGCTTTAAACCAGACAAGTTACATTTTAACTTCTCCAAGCAGATTTTTATATATATATATATATATATATATATATATATATATATATATATATATAATATATATATATATATATATATATCTCTCTATCTATATATATCTCTCTATCTATATATATCTCTCTATCTATATATATCTCTCTATCTATATATATCTCTCTATCTATATATATCTCTCTATCTATATATATCTCTCTATCTATATATATCTCTCTATCTATATATATATATCTATATATCTATCTATCTCCGGTCAAAATATAAATACATATATATCTATATATCTATCTATCTATATCCGGTCAAAATATAAATACATATATATCTATATATCTATCTATCTATATCCGGTCAAAATATAAATACATATATATCTATATATCTATCTATCTATATCCGGTCAAAATATAAATACATATATATCTATATATCTATCTATCTATATCCGGTCAAAATATAAATACATATATATCTATATATCTATCTATCTATATCCGGTCAAAATATAAATACATATATATCTATATATCTATCTATCTATATCCGGTCAAAATATAAATACATATATATCTATATATCTATCTATCTATATCCGGTCAAAATATAAATACATATATATCTATATATCTATCTATCTATATCCGGTCAAAATATAAATACATATATATCTATATATCTATCTATCTATATCCGGTCAAAATATAAATACATATATATCTATATATCTATCTATCTATATCCGGTCAAAATATAAATACATATATATCTATATATCTATCTATCTATATCCGGTCAAAATATAAATACATATATATCTATATATCTATCTATCTATATCCGGTCAAAATATAAATACATATATATCTATATATCTATCTATCTATATCCGGTCAAAATATAAATACATATATATCTATATATCTATCTATCTATATCCGGTCAAAATATAAATACATATATATCTATATATCTATCTATCTATATCCGGTCAAAATATAAATACATATATATCTATATATCTATCTATCTATATCCGGTCAAAATATAAATACATATATATCTATATATCTATCTATCTATATCCGGTCAAAATATAAATACATATATATCTATATATCTATCTATCTATATCCGGTCAAAATATAAATACATATATATCTATATATCTATCTATCTATATCCGGTCAAAATATAAATACATATATATCTATATATCTATCTATCTATATCCGGTCAAAATATAAATACATATATATCTATATATCTATCTATCTATATCCGGTCAAAATATAAATACATATATATCTATATATCTATCTATCTATATCCGGTCAAAATATAAATACATATATATCTATATATCTATCTATCTATATCCGGTCAAAATATAAATACATATATATCTATATATCTATCTATCTATATCCGGTCAAAATATAAATACATATATATCTATATATCTATCTATCTATATCCGGTCAAAATATAAATACATATATATCTATATATCTATCTATCTATATCCGGTCAAAATATAAATACATAGATGAATTACATCTTTTAAATAGAAACATATTTGCAATATACATATATTGGCAAAAATGCTTTTAGTAAGTTATCACTGTTTTAGTGTTAGCATGTTTTATACTGCAGCTGCTCAGAGCACCAGTGGGGCTTGTATCATGTCAGCAATAAACAAATTGAGTCATTACCAGATGGCACAAGTAACAGGCTCTCTGAGCAAGTGCTGTATTTAAAATGCTGGTGCACAGTCCAAAGAAAACAGCAGCACTCACCAATTATGCAAAAACTTCCATCTTTATTGGGGTATTCAAAGAATAAGACACCGCTTCTGACCTCTAGTCCTTGGTCATGGTGCACGGTGCATACTTAAATACACTTTTGAAAGGGCTATAGCTTTTAAAAAAACATTTTACCAATACATGCATATTACAAGAATGTTTCTATTCAAAACTGAAATGCTTCTATGTAGATTTCAGTTTTGGCTGGAATGTCCCTTTAATGCCCATGTGGTTGACTGGGAAATTTCCCTTCAATAACCTTAAATAGGGTAATTGTGATTTAACAATTTGTGTTTAGTGCTTATTCTGTGATGCATACTAAAGTAGCAGGTACATTGTTACAAATACTTTTGCCTTCATAATTATTTCAATTACTATTAAAAAAAACAAAACCCTTACTGAACAGGTATTACGTATTTGTGCCTTACTCATTCCTACAGCAATATTTCTTAATGGCTGTAAAGAACACCCACAGCTCTAGTAAATGCCCACACCCCTCCACATGCACCAAACAAATGTTTAGGACACAAGCACTAAATTATTTTAAAATGTAAACCTTGTTCTACAAATGTTTTAAACACCAAAGGTTCTGCAGTGTTTTTGTTAGACATTTATTATTTCTTCAGTAAAGGATAATAGAATTTTTAAATTATTGTTTTTTAGCGGAATTCTGTGCACCAAACAGCCACTATGAGTTGTGCGGAAATGGCTGCCCTGCAACCTGCCATGGTCTCTCCTCACCAGCTGGATGTGACTCACCTTGTATGGAGGCCTGCTATTGTGACAATGGGTTTATATTAAGTGGTGATAAATGTGTCCCTATTGCCAAATGTGGATGCGTCTACCAGGATAAGTATTACCAGAAGAATGCAGTCTTCTTCCCTAAAGGATTATGTGAAGAGAAATGCAAGTGTGGAGAAAATGGAGTTGTAGTATGCAAGCCTCAAAAATGTGGGCCCAATGAGGAATGCACAGTGGTTAATGGAGTCTGTGGGTGTCGACCAACAGATTATGGAAGTTGTGTTGCTTCTGGAGATCCACACTATATTTCCTTTGATGGTCTCACTTTTGATTTTCAAGGAACATGCACCTACACATTTGCAGAACTTGTGGAAGAAGACTCCGGTCTAGAAAAGTTCTCAGTGGTTGTGGAGAATGAGAGCTATGGAAATGGCAAAGTGGCTGTAACAAGGCTGGTGGTCATTTCTGTCTATGGTTATACAGTTGCCATTGAAAGAGGAAAGAGGTCAAGTGTGAAGGTTTGTTTGTGTTATATTTGTTTAATCTTGCACATCCTAAATCGCCTAAATGTCATGCCAGTATAAGTTTTGGTTGCAAAATGGTTTCTTCAATTACCATTTAATATTCAGTCTTTGTTCCTAAGCTGTTGCCAATAGTCCTACAACTAAATTGTCCAACGGGGTAAATATTTACATGTTTATAATGCATTTTCATTCATAGGTTGATAGAGAGATCATAAAATTGCCTCTTACTATTGATGATGGAATTATCTCTGTAAACCAAGAGGGAAATAATGTTGTTCTTCAAACTGACTTTGGCCTAAAGCTTCTTTATGATGTGGTTTACCATGTTATCCTGAATATCCCTGGTTCATATCGTAGTAAAGTTGGAGGTCTCTGTGGCAACTTTAATGGAGACAAAAAAGATGAATTCCAGCTTCCCAACAAGCAAGTTGTCAGTAATGTCAATGAATTTGGGGTTTCTTGGAAAGTAAAAATTGAAGGTGCTAAATGCAGTGATGGCTGTGGAGATCAATGTCCTGTGTGTGAAGGGCCCACAATCCAACCTTACAAAGCTACATCGTCTTGTGGTATGATAACTAATGCAGCTGGACCATTTAAAGCATGCCACTCCAAGATCAGCCCAGTTGAATACTTTAACCACTGTGTCTATGATGCTTGCGCTGCAGATGGGAAGGATGAAATAGTGTGCAAGAGCATTCAGGCCTATGCAGCAGCCTGCCATACTGTTGGTGTAACCATTGTCTCTTGGAGAACTAAAACCTTCTGCCGTGAGTACGATCTTAAGTGCATTGGGTTGTTTTTTTTTTTTTTTTTTTTGTTTTTTTTTGGGCAGTCTATAGTTTCTAAACTGATGTATGCAGCTTTCACATGTGTTTTTATTTTTAACAGCAATGACCTGTCCAGCCAACAGCCACTATGAACTTTGTACCAGAACCTGTGAGAACACTTGCTCTAGCCTCATGGCCCCACTAACCTGTACATCACGTTGCTTTGAGGGCTGTGAGTGTGACGCCGGCTATGTGTTTGATGGAGACCAATGTGTTAGTATGGATCAATGTGGTTGTGTTTTCAACGGCAGATATTTCAGTGTAAGAATTTATTTTTATTTATTTAAAAAATTCTCAGCTATACCTTCTATTTAAATGTGTATTTATTTATATCACAGAAAAGCCTTCTGCTTAAATACAAGTTTTAAAAAGACCACAGTTGCACAATTCAGATTAGATTCTCAACAAAACCTTTATATATTTGAATATACATTCATACTAAGTAGTGGTTGGCTGATATAAAAAAATATTTTGTTTAGCTTTTGATCAATCCTATACACTATTTTAAATACAAAGTTGTAATGAAATGTGTAGCTCTACCAAATAGAAGTACATCAGAATTCTAATGATATAACTTTAAATATTTTAATAGAGAACAACTTTTGGTAGTCTCTAATAAGCAATTTTTAAGTTTGGAGATATATATAATTTCTCCCCCCCCCCCCATCAAATTCTATGAATAAAAATGTGCGCATATAGAATATAGTGCACCTATTAGAACTAAATGTAATATATATTTATGTGTAGTGAAAAACTATGCCTTAGCAGTAAATAGAGTAAGATTAAAATACATCTAAGCAAACTAATCTTACACAGAAAATTATTAAATTGTTTTTCTGCTTAATTTCTTAACCTCCTGTTAAGAAAAACTTTCACTAAACTAAAAATAATCTTTTGCACAGGATGGCGATTCTTTTGTTACCGCTGATTGTAGCTTGCAATGCACGTGCCAGGATGGGGTAACGCTCTGTGAGGCTAAGGAATGCCGCTCCAATGAGCGTTGTGAAATTAAGAATGGAAAGAGAGGATGCTACAGGGCGGACGGGGTATGCTCACTGAAGGCACAGATGTTTTCTACCTTTGATGGCATGTCTGGAGGAGCTGTGTCAACTGGAGCTTTTGAGGTTGTTTCTTTGTGTAATGCAGACTCGGAGTCATGGTTCAGAATAATAGCCCATGTTCAAGACTGTGGAAAATCTAAACCATCTGTTGCCATGATCCACATTTTCCTTCACAGTGGTTTGGTAACCATCACTAAAGACAGACAAGCCTGGGTAAGCTATCATTAGATTGTGTTTTTTTTTTTTTTTGTTTTGTTTTTTAAACACCAGTGCAAATCGTTGGATTTCTGCCTTTAGCTTCCATATATCCCAATCATCTCATCTAAAATAAAACCTATTTTCTCTCCAACTTTCCATAATGGAAAATCATTAACAATACCAAGAATAAGAGGGCTATAGAAATTGATTTGTTTTGTGCACTTGCTTAACTTGTCTGAGTGAGCTATGTAAAGTTTTATATAATTAGACACTTGTGGGGGGTTTTTTGGATTTTTTTTCTAGGTGAATGGAAGAAAAACTAACCTTCCAGGAGAAGTTGATTTTCTTGGAGCTAGCATTGGGGACACTTCTGTTTTCGTCCAGTTGGGTGTGTATTTGAGGATTGAGCTGTCGGACAATGGAGATCTAACTCTCACTGTGAGTGAAGAGCTATCTAAAGAGCTCTGTGGAGCATGTGGAAACTTTAATGAAGACCCCTCAGATGACCTCCGTGGACCTGGCAAAGAGACCTTATCTTCCATCATGCAGCTCATTACATCCTGGAGAGCTGTTGATTTCTACAGCTGGTGAGTGACTCCCTTTTATACAGGCAAGATGTCAACCCACAATTGCTTATCACCTTTCATTCAACTAGCCAATCATGACCCCTTTCTGTTAATTACAAGACATTTGCTGATGTGTCCAAAGTTTTAAATATGAACGTTGCTCAACCATACACTTGAATATTTATTTTTTTATTTGCTCTTTTTTTCCTTACAGTGATATGTAAGTTTATGAAGATTCCATGAATCTGTCCTTGACCACTACAAAGCCAGATGTTTAACCCTACATAGGACCAACAGCCTGATAAGAATGTATTCAAATCCTTCCTGTGGACAAGATTTCAATAATACATGATTTTATTAAATCGTTGCATTTTTAAAGGTTCTTTTTCTGCGTCCTTAAGAAAATTGGAAACTAAATACTCTCTTAGAATGGTTGCCAGATATCTTTATGGGGCCTCTTAGCTGAATTTGCTATCTAAATCTGTCTAACAAATGTATGGGAAGAATCGTTACTTTATAAACAATAAAATTGTAAACCATTTATTGTCATTTTGTTCATGTTTCTGCTCCTCATCCCAATTGTTTTTTTATAAAGGAAATATATAAACTTAGTGCACTTCCTAAATAGTTGACTTAAACCAAAACTACTTTGCCTGAACTATTTATCGTATTCCTGAAAATGTTAGTGATTCCCTCTATTGGGTCAGTGTTGCCTTTACTCCACCACAAAGATGCTATTTTCTAAACCCAAATATATCCATGAAAGTTAAGATATTAAACTGAATTTGATATTTTGTTCACATTGAACTTTACATAAAGTAACCTGAGAAATGTAGTACCAATCTAATAACAAATTATACAAATTTCTGATGCAAAGTCAAGGGTTTATTGTCCTTAATGGAGACAGCCCAATAAAATAGGCTACTAGGAGAATACACACAATGGGATTCCAACAATAGTAACTAATGGTAAAATAACCTAATATGTATATAGATATAATGTAAAAGAAAATGGGTCATAATTTATGGTATCCTTTTTTTAGCCAAATCAGAGTTCAAGAACAGATCTGTTATTAAAGGCCAGCATAATTAACTGGAGACATTGGGAATATATGATCTTGGAGAAGAGCATTAAATTAGGATGAATACAAAATTGCAATACCACAGGACAAAATACTGTGCTGGCAACAAAAGAAAAGACATTCAAGCAAAAAAATAAGTGAAAAACTAGAACATCTAGTGAGGGATCAAAATGTTTGACATGAATTAGCCTAATCTTGAAATTTAAGGGACAGTCTAAACCAGAATATTTAGTTTAAAAAAATAATCCCTTTTATTACCCATCCACCAGTTTTGCATAAAAAAAGTTGTATTAATTGACTTTTTACCTCTGCAGACTGCTCCTTATTTCAGTTCTTTTGACAGACTTGCATTTTAGCCAATTGGTGCTGACTGCTAGGTAACAACGTGTTTGTGTGAGAACAATTATCTATATAGAACAGATGAACTAATGCACTCTGGTTGTGAAAAATGGTCAAAATGTATTCAGATAAGAGGCGGCCTTAAAGGGCTAAGAAATTAGCATATGAGCCTACCTAGGTTTTGCTTTTAACTAAGAACATCAAAAGAACAAAGCAAAATTGATAAAAGTAAAATGTAAAGTTGTTTAAAATTGCATGCCCTATCTGAATCATGGGGTGGGGGGGGGCAGGGTGTTGATGAAATGGTTAAACATATAATATATGGAGCCCTTTCCAGCTCAACTGGGGTGCAGCACATATGACATCACAAATGGGCATGCTCAATATGCTTAAAGTAAGGATGGCTAGTACCACCGCCAAGCTGTAACAATATCAAAATTGAAGAAAAATAATTTTTTGGCGGGGGGGGGGGGGGGGGGGGGGGAATTTTGCTACAGATAAATAATTTGATATGCAGCCACTCCTGTGTAACTCCTATTTGATACCTCACTTTACAGACTCGCCCTCAAGGGTCATTCTTTCTGGGGTCAATGGCCCCTTTCCACTCCATCTGTATTCAGAATCAATCTTTCTTTTGGAGTTAACAAATCTGTTTGGCATTTCCTATAAGGATTTTTTTAGGACAGCAGCTACAACTTGGGTTAAGTAGCTAGTGATACTGCTAAAAGGTGGCAGCAGTACAATTTTTTTATTTTAATGGGGTCAAGAGTTTCAGAGAACAAAAGTGAATTGATCAGCTGATAAAAGCATTACTGGATCATTATTGAATAGGAAATGCATCATGTCAGCTATTATGTTCTTATGCAACTTTTTCTTTTGCAAAACAATAACCCATTTATGGGGAACTGTGTCCCTTTAGGCATAACATAGAGCATGGTTGGAGGGACACCATTTCTAGCAATGTTTTGTGTAAACACTACATTGCTGCCATATAGCAGTCAAGATATATTCATGTCTTAAGATTTTGAGGCCTTAAGCATCCAAGTGACTCATAAATAATCAATACTTAAAGTGTTCTAGGAAATAAAACCTCACATGCTTTGATATTGAATACATTTTGTTGGTTTTGGCTTTGTAATGACGTGTGTAGATGGAGGTATTTAATCAGAACTTCAGTCTTTAGTATTGGAGGATTTTATTTTTTATCTACAGGACCCATGAGCTATGTACCCCAAGAGCAGGAATGAAGTCATTTCAGCGTTGTATAGCTGTAACGCAACGTCCGTCTCGCACTCAAAAAAAGACGTGTTTTTTTCATGGGATTCCCCTAGTGCTGCCATTACAAGTTTTGCGGTGAGGCTTAAATGCTTGCGTTACAGCGTATACCGACATGATCCGTACCGCCATCTGAGTCCAGTAGTTATTTATGCAATAAAACTCATAACTAAAGTGTTACAAAGTACACTAACACCCATAAACTACCTGTACAGAGAAGGTATATCTAGCTAATATCAGACTAATGTAAACTGGTACCGAGAAGTCATATATGTAGCGAATATCATCGGGCTACTTTAAACTGGTTCTAAGGCATGTGTAGCTAATATCAGCAGACTACTTTAAACTGGTACCGAGAAGGCATAGGTAGCTAGTATCAGCAGACTACTGTAAAATAGTATAGAGAAGGCATATGTAGCTAATATCAGACTACTGTAAACAGGTACTGAGAAGGTATATGTAGCTAATATCAGTAGTCTGATATTAGCTACATATGCCTTCTCTGTACCAGTTTACAGCAGTCTGATATTGGCTACATATGCCTTCTTGGTACCAGTTTACAGTATTCTGATATTAGCTACATATGCCTTCTCGGTACCAGTTTACAGTAATCTGAAGGCCAGTTTACAGTAGTCTGATATTAGCTACATATGCCTTCTCTGTAAAAGTTTACAGTATTCTGATATTTGCTACATATGCCTTCTCGGTACCAGTTTACAGTAATCTGAAGGCCAGTTTACAGTAGTCTGATATTACCTATATATGCCTTCTCGGTACCAGTTTACAGTAGTCTGATATTAGCTACATATACTGTACCTTCTTGGTACCAGTTTACAGTAGTCTGATGATATTAGCTGCATATGCCTTCTTGGTACCACTTTACATTTGTCTGATATTAGCTACATATGACTTCTCGGTACAAGTTTTACAGTAGTTTGATGATATCGGCTACCTATGCCTTCTCAGTACCATTTTACAGTAGGCTATTAGCTACATATGCCTTCTCAGAACCAGTTTACAGTAGTCTGATGATATTAGCTACATATACCTTCTTGGTACCAGATTACAGTAGTCTGATGATATTGGCTAAATATGCCTTCTCAGTACCCATTTACAGTAGTCTGATATTAGCTACATATGCCTTCTCGGTACCAGATTACAGTAGTCTGATGATATTAGCTACATATACCTTCTTGGTACCAGATTACAGTAGTCTGATGATATTAGCTACATATACCTTCTTGGTACCAGATTACAGTAGTCTGATGATATTGGCTACATATGCCTTCTCAGTACCCATTTACAGTAGGCTGATATTAGCTACAAATGCCTTCTCAGAACCCGATTACAGTAGTCTGATGATATTAGTTACATATGCCTTCTCGGTACCAGTTTACAGTAGTCTGATATTAGCTATATACTCCTTCTCGGTACCAGTTTACAGTAGTCGGCTGATATTAGCTACAGATGCCTTCTCAGTACCAGTTTACAGTAGTCTGATGATATTAGCTATATACTCCTTCTCGGTACCAGTTTACAGTAGTCGGCTGATATTAGCTACATATGCCTTCTTGGTACTAGTTTACAGTAGTCTGATATTAGCTACCTATGCCTTCTCATTACCAGTTTACAGTAGTCTGATATTAGCTACCTATGCCTTCTCAGTACTAGTTTACAATAGTCTGATGATATTGGCTACATATGCATTCTCATTACCAGTTTACAGTAGTCTGATATTAGCTACATATGCCTTCTCTGTACCAGTTTACAGTAGTCTGATGAAATTAGCTACATATGCCTTCTCTGTACCAGTTTACAGTAGTCTGATGATATTAGCTATGAATGCCTTCTATTTACCAGTTTACAATAGTCTGATATTAGCTACATATGCCTTATCAGTACCAGTTTACAGTAGTCTGATATTAGCTACATATGCCTTCTTTGTACCAGTTTACAGTAGTCTGATATTAGCTACATATGCCTTCTCTGTACCAGTTTACAGTAGTCTGATATTAGCTACATATGCCTTCTATTTACCAGTTTACAGTAGTCTGATGATATTAGCTACATATGCCTTCTATTTACCAGTTTACGGTAGTCTGATATTAGCTACATATGCTTTCTCAGTACCAGTTTACAGTAGTCTGCTGATACATATTTATCGAGGTCGAGCGGACATTCGCTACAGTTGTTCATTCAAAAGATAATAAAATTCACCCTCCACATGGAGTGTGTGTGTGTGTGTATATATATATATATAAATGGTTTGATCAGAATTCAAATTAAATACATTCTATCATCATCAGAGCATAATATTTTTTATTTTACAAAAACAGCAGCCTTGACATACATATTTTTATTACCCCGTTCTTAAGTATTGCATTTCCAATATACCATCTAAGGATTGAAACTTTAAGATACAGATGGTCACATTATGCACAATGCTTTGCCTCTATTTAAAATAAGATTAGTACAATGTTATAGTTTACACAGGAATAATAAAAATGATATCTATATATAGCATTTGGTGGTGGTCTTTGGTAAGAATCATCATTTTTTCCAATGAAATTGTCATTAACTGTAAAAGTTGCACAGAGACAGCAATCTCTATCGTTATTACAGGGAAATTCATTGGTAATTAATTAAACATTTGTTTTGAACAGCTATGCAATTTTATAGTCCAATGAATATAAGGTCATCTAACAATTGTGTAATTCATCATATAACATAGCCGAGTGCCTGTGGTGAGTTTTGAAACAAAAAAAAAACCAATATTTAACCTTCAGTAAACCTTTCATAATGAAGAAGCCTAGAAAGCTAAACCTAATTCTTATTTATTGATAAATATTCATATAACAGTTTATATAATATAAAGATAAAATATCAGTGATACATTTTGAGACACACACCTTGATATCACATATTTTGATGTAGGAGTCCAAATGTGCAATAAATGAACAAAGCATTTGCTTTGTATTCTGTGACAATGAGTACATGAATATGCTGTTGTATATATTAAAATATTTTCCCCTAAAGAATAAACCACCTTTTAAGCATAAAGAAAGATTTGTGTTAATCTATTGTCACGGATACCAGACAGTTAAGGCTACCCCCACCCCCCTACAACCTCACCCCTGTTGTTTCTCAGTGGTTTTGGGCTCCTCAGAGCAACCACCATCTCTGGAGACTGTTTGCTTAGTGTTGGCTTGTTTTTGTGTTCAGAGAAGAGTTGGTTTATGACCAGGAAAACCCTCCTAGGCTGGCCGGGCTCCTGGAACTCCTGGTCGGCCGCCTCACAATGGACACCCGCCTAACCCCTCTCAGGCTGGCCAGGCTCCTGGAACTCCCGGTCGGCCACAGGACAGTAGATCATCCGCTCACTTTACCCCTGGTCGCTCCAGCAGCCCTTTGCCCCAGAGCTCCCCTCTTTTGGGGATTGGTAGCCCCTAGAGTGGACAAGAGCTGGGGTAACTATCGGATGGGAGCTCCTTCGGGAACTGGGGGTTTTGGACACCCCTAACCCCATAACTTCAACGGACTGTAACTCTGGTTCCGGTAACAAATCATGCTGATTTTTAGACTGTAGGTTTTGGAGGTTGGTTAGGATCTCTGTTTGGATACAGCTTGGGGATTACCTTAGCGCTTGTACACTACCCCTTTTTCACTATTGATTTTTAGACTGTGGCATCTGGGGACCAAGAGCTTTAAAATGACACCCTGGAAGTGCTGCCGCTCCCCCGGGATCACCCTAAAACCGCTACCCCTGTGTCCTGGGATTCTGTGTGACTGTGGCTGCTATGGAGATGCCGGTCAGTCTGGAGGGGCGGGAAAATTGTGGGATTGTCCTTTGTGTTATCAAGATGAGCTGTGTGTATAAAAGGAGTGTATGTTTTACAATAAAATCAGTCCTTATTTCACCTGAATGCTAATCTTTCTAGTCATTTAGGTGGGCTCCTGCTAGAATCACTTTCCTGGGCTACATAGCAGCCTGTTCCAGGCAGAGGAAGGGCACTCTGGCAGAGTTACCTAGTCTGGGTAGCTGGAGTCTGCCACAGGGTGGGACCCTGAGTACTGGTGCTGTCGGGGATCAGGGGTGGCTACAGGCTGTGGTCACTTGCCAGCTACATAGCTGCAATCGGCAGGGAGGAAGCAGGACCCGTTTGGCGGACCTACCCAGTCGGGGTAGCCGGGGTATCGTCACATCTTTAATTTTAAAGTCATTTGTAGCCTGTGCACCAAGAAGATAGCTTTTTTTCTGGACTTATTAACTCATTCATTGAGGCCTATTTATGAAAGGTCTTGCGGATCTGATCCGACAGTGCGGATCAGGTCCGCAAGACCTCACTGAATGCGGAGAGCAATACGCTCTCTGTATTCAGCATTGCACCAGCAGCTCACAAGAGCTGCTGGTGCAATGCTGCCCCCTGCTGACTCACGGCCAATCGGCTGCCAGCAGGGAGGTGTCAATCAACCCGAACGTATTCGATCGAGTTGAATTGCGGCGATTCCTGTCTGCCTCATCAGAGCAGGCGGACAGGGTTATGAAGCAGCGGTCTTTAGAAGACTCGCCAGAAACACGGGCCTTCAAGCTCCATACGGAGCTTGATAAATGGGCCTCAAAGTTTAAAAAATGCAACTATTTTCATACACCACCTCTGAAATGCATTTGGTGGTTTTCGTCTTAAGTCTTTTTTATTTTTATTGAGGTTGTAAATAAGGCATACAGAACACGCTAAGGAAACATACAGCACAGATTGGTTGCATACAATAAAATCAATATGGACCAAATTAAAGTAATAACACATATGCAAATGACAAGTTCCAGTAACAACAACAAGATGGATATCATCTGCCAAATAAACTATGTACCCTCCAGGTGATATCTGAGGTCACTTTTGTAACTCAAAGCAACCTGGAGCTGTCCGGCAGAGGGTATTCATGTATATATGGAGACCACTTGTGGATCTCCAATAGTTAACCTCATTTAATTTGTTTTTTATGTATGTATCAAAAGATATGTTGTAAACTTATACGCATGGATGTAGAACAAGTAAACATGGTATTCATGGTCACAGACATTGTATGTTATATCATCACAGATAAATATATGGAGCCCCAAGAAAAACCGGTCACTCCTGGACCTCTGAAGGATTAGTTACTACTGTAGGGGGGTAATAGGAAATAATAAGGGCCACTCTTGGACCCCGGGAGGGAGAGTCATCTATATAGAGAATAATATATATGTATAGTGAATACTTAGCCATGCCCCTGAGTTGAAGCCTATCACTATTAGGTCTTAGAACACTACCTTTAGATGTCTGCCTTACCAATGCCATATATGACTATAGCGGGAGAGCAAACATTTAAATCTTAAGGCTGCAGGAATAAGGGGAGTTTAGGGCTATCTGATTATGCTATACATTGAGCCTGGACTCAAACTTCAACTTTAAGAGATATAAGAAGAACATAAAACCAAACAACAATGATCCAAGCACCATATGCTATGTATATATGCTGAGGAATATTGAAATAAAAAAAAGGGAAATATGCTACACACATTTAAATCGATCAGCCTATGCAGCTTAGTATTATGATAGGAAAGTGGCATAAAACGCATTTATCCAAATACCACTGTATGTGCATAAGAAAAATAATACTGGTACTCAAATATAGATTAAAAAGTGGCAAGGTTATACCCATCCTAAATAATAACTATAGAGTGTGTGAACAGAGGGTATCAGCTAAACATATAGTGTCACAATTAAGCATAACTGATAAACAATTCTAGAGTACTAGTAATGTCGCATTCTCTCTTTATGGAGAAAATAACAGAAACAAAACAGCTTTTATGCGTATAAAAAATGTGCATGGGGAAATACAGTCAGGAAGCGAGTCTAGGTCCTTCATATGATCATACTGGGCACAGGCTTCATAGAATAAGCTGGCTGCTGCTAAGTGAATTTCTATGTAAATAATGAACATTAGAGACTATCTTCCCCTTAGCTTCACTAAAGGACGTGCTGGGTAGCCCGTAGTGCATGGTTAGCCCACACCTATTCTCTTGTGTACAGCCCACGTATATGACTTCATCAGAGGGTTAGAACTCCTGTCCTTAGCTACAGCGATAGGCATAAACAAGAAATAGCAAGAGTCAGTAAGTTCCTTTTGGTGAATAAATATACTGCCATCAGAGTTTGGAAGGAGGTGCTCTAAGTATTTATCTGAATGAGAGAAATCAGATATCGAGTGTAAGCATTGTAGGGCTTCCCATAACTCAGGTTTCCTTACTTGAATGGCGCGGCTTGCATATTCGTAGTCTGGAGGTAAATAAGAGACCCCAGTAGCGTCTGAGTTCCAGCCAGATTGCGGGTTATCATATGCGCTCCGCGTAGCTGTTGGCACTTGCAGGACTGTAGATGAAACCGGAGCCGACACTTGCTCTCTCTGCCCCTCTTCATCCACCGCATATAAGATTGTCACTGCATTCGGGTTCCTCCGAGGTCCCGGTTCTTCCAGCTGCGACTGTTGTCTCATGAGAAGAAATAGGTCCCGTTGGAGCCCAGCAAAGGAATCCAGCTCAAGCCTTTTCACCTCTCTCTCCCATCGATCAACTGCCTCCATGATCTGCTTTTACACAGTTCAGACAGGTTAATATAGATTTCAGGTCTAGAACATCCGAAGAGTTGTCAATTCTGCAAATTCACTATGTTAGTATGACTTCCTCAGGTTACAGCTCTAATCGGCTGCCATTACCCGGATCTACCGGGGGGGTTAGGTGGAGGCCTCAAACACTTGTGTGCCGTCGCCGCAGGCTCACCGTTCCGGTACCTTAATGCTAGTAATAGAGCCACCCAAACTGATCAATTTGTTCCACTACTTTGGATGAATCGATAGGTAGGTAGTTTCAGGCTGGGAAAAGGCTCTAATCACTGATATGCAGCAGATTTATCAGTGGGTCCACACAGCATCAAAGTAAGTCGGCCATCTTGATCGCAGCCCGGAAGCGTCCCCCGTCTTAAGTCATTTTTACTAGCATGTGAGTGTAATTTCATTGCCACAGTAAAGTCACATCATTTCAGATCTAGATTACTGTTCATGTCATTTTATTACCACAGTAAAGTCCCATCAGTTTAGCTCTAGATTACTGGTCAATGGTCATGTCATTTTATTACCACAATAAAGTCACATCAGTTCAGCTCTAGATTACTGGTCATGTCATTTCACTGCCACAATAAAGTCACATCAGTTCAGCTCTAGATTACTGGTCATGTCATTTTATTACCACAATAAAGTCACATCAGTTCAGCTCTAGATTACTGGTCATGTCATTTCATTGCCACAGTAAAGTCACATCAGTTCAGCTCTAGATTACTGGTCATGTCATTTCATTGCCATAATAAATTCACATCAGTTCAGCTCTAGATTACTTCTCATGTAATTTCATTGCCACAGTAAAGTCACATCAGTTTAGCTCTGGATTACTTGTCATGTCATTTCATTGCCACAGTAAAGTCACATCAGTTTAGCTCTGGGTAACTGGTCATGTCATTTCATTGCCACAGTAAACTCACATCAGTTCAGCTCTAGATTACTGGTCATGTCATTACATTGCTACAGTAAAGTCACATCAGTTCAGCTCTAGATTACTGGTCATGTCATTTCATTGCTACAGTAAAGTCACATCAGTTCAGCTCTGGGTTACTGGTCATGTCATTTCATTGCTACAGTAAAGTCCCATCAGTTCAGCTCTAGATTACTGGTCATGTCATTACATTGCTACAGTAAAGTCACATCATTTCAGCTCTAGATTACTGGTCATATCATTTTATTACCACAGTAAAGTCACATCAGTTCAGCTCTAGATTACTGGTCATGTAATTTCATTGCCACAGTAAAGTCCCATCAGTTTAGATCTAGATTACTGGTCATGTCATTTTATTCCCACAATAAAGTCACATCAGTTCAGCTCTAGATTACTGGTCATGTCATTTAATTGCCACAGTAAAGTTACATCAGTTCAGCTCTAGATTACTGGTCATGTCATTTCATTGCTACAGTAAAGTCACATCAGTTTAGCTCTGGGTTACTGGTCATGTCATTGCCACAGTAAAGTCACATCAGTTCAGCTCTAGATTACTGGTCATGTCATTACATTGCTACAGTAAAGTCCCACCATTTCAGCTCTAGATTACTGGTCATGTCATTTTATTACCACAGTAAAGTCACATCAGTTCAGCTCTAGATTACTGGTCATGTAATTTCATTGCCACAGTAAAGTCCCATCAGTTTAGCTCTAGATTACTGGTCATGTCATTTTATTACCACAATAAAGTCACATCAGTTCAGCTCTAGATTACTGGTCATGTCATTTCATTGCCACAGTAAAGTCACATCAGTTCAGCTCTAGATTACTGGTCATGTCATTACATTGCCACAGTAAAGTTCCATCAGTTCAGTTCTAGATTACTGGTCATGTCATTTCATTGCTACAGTAAAGTCACATCAGTTCAGCTCTAGATTACTGGTCATGTCATTTCATTGCCACAGTAAAGTTCCATCAGTTTAGCTCTAGATTTCTGGTCATGTCATTTCGTTGCTACAGTAAAGTCACATTATTTCAGCTCTAGATTACTGGTCATGTAATTTCATTGCCACAGTAAAGTCACATAAGTTCAGCTCTAGATTACTGGTCATGTCATTACATTGCAACAGTAAAGTCACATCAGTTCAGCTCTGGTTTGCTGGTCATGTCATTACATTGCTACAGTAAAGTCACATCAGTTCAGCTCTAGATTACTGGTCATGTCATTTCATTGGTTTACTGGTCATGTCATTACATTGCTACAGTAAAGTCACATCAGTTCAGCTCTAGATTACTGGTCATGTCATTTCATTGCTACAGTAAAGTCACATCAGTTCAGCTCTAGATTACTGGTCATGTCATTTTATTACCACAATAAAGTCACATCAGTTCAGCTCTAGATTACTGGTCATGTCATTACATTGCTTCAGTAAAGTCACATCAGTTTAGCTCTTGGCTACTGGTCATGTCATTACATTGCTACAGTAAAGTCACATAAGTTCAGCTCTAGATTACTGGTCATGTCATTACATTGCTATAGTAAAGTCACATCAGTTCAGCTCTGGTTTGCTGGTCATGTCATTACATTGCTACAGTAAAGTCACATCAGTTCAGCTCTAGATTACTGGTCATGTCATTTCATTGGTTTACTGGTCATGTCATTACATTGCTACAGTAAAGTCACATCAGTTCAGCTCTAGATTACTGGTCATGTCATTTCATTGCTACAGTAAAGTCACATCAGTTCAGCTCTAGATTACTGGTCATGTCATTTTATTACCACAATAAAGTCACATCAGTTCAGCTCTAGATTACTGGTCATGTCATTACATTGCTTCAGTAAAGTCACATCAGTTCAGCTCTGGTTTGCTGGTCATGTCATTACATTGCTACAGTAAAGTCACATCAGTTCAGCTCTAGATTACTGGTCATGTCATTTCATTGCTACAGTAAAGTCACATCAGTTTAGCTCTGGATTACTGGTCATGTCATTTCATTGCCACAATAAAGTCGCATCAGTTTAGCTCCGGGTTACTGGTCATGTCATTTCATTGCCACAGTAAAGTCACATCATTTCAGCTCTAGATTACTGGTCATGTCATTTCATTGTCACAGTAAAGTCACATCAGTTTAGCTCTGGATTACTGGTCATGTCATTTCATTGCCACAATAAAGTCACATCAGTTTAGCTCTGGATTACTGGTCATGTCATTTCATTGCCACAGTAAAGTCACATCAGTTCAGCTCTAGATTACTGGTCATGTCATTACATTGCCACAGTAAAGTCACATCAGTTCAGCTCTAGATTACTGGTCATGTCATTACATTGCTACAGTAAAGTCACATCAGTTCAGCTCTAGATTACTGGTCATGTCATTTTATTACCACAGTAAAGTCACATCAGTTCAGCTCTAGATTACTGGTCATGTCATTTCATTGCTACAGTAAAGTAACATCATTTCAGCTCTAGATTACTGGTCATGTCATTTCTTGTGCAGTGTTGTTGGTTTTTCATGTGTTACAATTGGTGACTTTTTTAGCACCTTTTCATCTATTTAGTTAAACCTTCAAAAGGTCAATACTGCCTGTTTGTAGATTTCTGGTTCTAGGAGTGCTTATTTTGTGATTTACTGTAATTGAATTCTTCTTGTTCCTCTATCATTCTCCTGTCTACCTAATCGGACAGTGTTTGCCCTATGTATTATCTGACCTTTTCTACATCCCTGACCCTGTCTACTGAACTTTGACTTTGCTGTCAGCTGGTTAAACGGACATTAAACAACTTGAGATTTTTATATAAAATGTTTTGTTATTTGTATATAAACAACTTTTCAATATAGTTCCATTATTTATTTGCCCCCTTATCATGTCATTTAACTCTGAAAATTGAGTGATTTCTAATTCCCAGAACTTAATGGGACATGAAACCCAAAATATTTCTTTCATGATTCAGATAGAGAATACAATTTTAAACAACTTTCTAATTTACTTCTATTATATAATTTGTTTTATTCTCTTTGTATCATTCATATATATATATATATATATATATATATATATATATATATATATATATATATACATGCAGCCACTAATCAACAGCTAGAAGCTAGGTTCTCTGCTGCACATGAACTTGCCTAGATAAACATTTCAGCAAAGTATAACAAGAGAAATAAGCAAATTAAATAATATAAGTAAATTGGAAAGTTGTTTGAAATTGTATTCTCTATCTGAATCATGAAATAAGAAATTTGGGTTTCATGTCCATTTAAAATGCTCCCTGCTGCTGACTTCTAAAGGCTAACCCTGCGCTACCTGACCCTATAACAACTGCAACACAATGTATTTTATACTAACATTATGACAGTAATTGAAATAACCAATTTTGGCTGCATTTGTTCAGTCTAAATCAATGATGATGAACCTTGGCCCTCCATATGCTTTAGAACCACATTTCCCATGATGCTCGACTGGACTGCAAAGTGCCTAAGCATAGTTCTGAAACATCTGGGGACCATGAAATAAGAAATTTGGGTTTCATGTCCATTTAAAATGCTCCCTGCTGCTGACTTCTAAAGGCTAACCCTGCGCTACCTGACCTTATAACAACTGCAACACAATGTATTTTATACTAACATTATGACAGTAATTGAAATAACCAATTTTGGCTGCATTTGTTCAGTCTAAATCAATGATGTTGAACCTTGGCCCTCCATATGCTTTAGAACCACATTTCCCATGATGCTCGACTGGACTGCAAAGTGCCTAAGCATAGTTCTGAAACATCTGGGGACCAAGGTTCACCATCACTGGTCTAAATGAATGTGGAATTTTCGAAATAAGTGAATTGAAAATAAAATGTAAATGTAAATATGGAATTTAAACATTCTATATTTTGAACGTAGCATTCTAATATCAAATGTAACAGTGAAATAGTTCAATATTAATATTCAAAGTTTATTCTTACAGACTGCAATGTAAGAATGTTATTATCTGTTTTGTCCCATCTCTGTCCTGAGATTTAACTAGTTAATTAATTCATTTACACCAAGATTAAAATTATCGCACTCTCCATAGCGCTGCTATTACAAGTTACTGAAAAACATTCTCTTGTTGTGCGGTAAGCTCCATACAGCACAAAAGCCAATGCCTGACTTTACGTGTTCGTGCACGCTTTCCCCCATAGACATCAAATTGAACTAAATTAAACTATTGACCCCTAAACCTAACCCCCCCCCTAACTTTATATTAAAATTACAATATAACTTTCTTACAATAAATAAAAACTTACCTGTGAAATAAATAAAAGAAAAACTAAGATTAGGATTTAAGCAGCTCGCATCCTTTTGGCAGATTTGAATTTTTCAGCCAATAGGAATGCAGCTGTACCCCAATATAAAAGGGGCAACTTGCATTCAATCTTCAGTGACGGAGGACAATCACATGAAGAGGATCCTCTACGCTCGATGGCTCTGCGGTCGCCGGTTCTTCTCAGCTCTGCGCCAACACAGCTCCGCGCCACCGGGATGAAGATAGAAGATGTCCCCCTGCGATGGATGAAGATGTCGCCGCCTGGATGAAGACTTCTCGCCGCCTGGATGAAGATGATGTCTGGACTTCAGGAACTGTGAGTAGATTTTCTGTGCTTAGTGTTAGTATATTTTTAATTTTTTGGGGTGTTTTTTTTTTAAGATTGATGGGCAATAAAAGGGCTGATTGTAAAATAGAAACGTACAAATGCCCCTTTAGTGGCAATGGGTAGCTTAGGTTTTTATTAGACTTAGTTTTTTTTATTTTGGGGGGTTAGTTTGATGGGGGGGGTTTACTGTTAGGGGGACTTTGTCATTTTTTAGTTTAAAGAGTTGTTTAACTTAGGGCAATGCCCTACAAAAGGCCCTTTTAAGGGCTATTGGTAGTTTATTGTTAGGTTAGGGGGTGTTTTTTTTTAGGGGGCTGTTTTGTTTTTATAGTACTATTAGATTAGGTGTAATTTTTATTATTTTGGATAATTTTGTTTTTTATTTTTCGTAATTTTAGCTTTTTTCTGGTAATGTTTTTATTTTTTTCGTAGTGTTACGTTTATTTAAATTTGTAATTTAGATTTTTTTTTATTTTTTCGTAGTGTTAGGTTTTTTTTTATATTGTAATTAGGTTTCTTTATTTGTAGTTTATTTTATTAGAATAGTTATGTTAGGTTTATTTATTGTTTAATCTTAGTTTTGTTTTGTTTTTTACAGGTAAGTTTTTATTTATTTTAAGATAGTTATATTGAACTTTTAATATAAAGTTAGGGGTTGTTAGGTTTAATTTAGTGTTTTGCGATGTGGTAGGGTGGCGGATTAGGGGTTAATAGGTTTAGTTTATTAGTTGCGATGTGGGGGGCTGACGGGTTAGAGGTTAATACTTTATTACAGTGTTAGCGACGTGGGGGGCCGGTGGATTAGGGGTTAATAGGTTTAGTGTTAGCGATAAGGGGGGCAGCGGTTTAGGGGTTAATAGGTTTATATAGTGTTGGCGATGTGGGTGGGTGGCGGATTAGGGGTTAATAGGTTTATTTAATAGTCACAATGTGGGTGGACGGTGGATTAAAGGTTAATAGGATTATTAAAATATTTGTGATGCGGGAGGGTGGCGGTTTAGGGGTTAATAGGTAGTTTATGGATGTTAGTGTACTTTGTAACATTTTAGTTCTGAATTTTGTGAAACATTTTTGTTTCGCAAAATCCATAACTACTGGTCTCAGATCGCGGAATGGATCGTGTCGGTATAGACTATAACGCAAGCATTTTAGCTTGACCACTATGAAAATCCCGCACTCAAAAGTTATTTTTTGAATGCGGAATGGAGAGTTGCGTTACAGGCTAAAATGCTTACATTTCAGTTATACCGCAGTGACTTGTAATACGGGAGACCTGCCATTCCACGCGCAATCACCAATTTTTCAGCAGTATAGCTGTACTGCACCATACCGCAAAACTTGTAATCTTGCCCTTATTTATTTATTAATAAAGAGGTTTCTAATTTTGAGGATTGGACTGCATGTGGCAGGTTTCACAGGCTTAACTCTTCTACATAGCTATACTTAAAGGGACATTGTACACTAGATTTTCTTTGCATAAATGTTTTATAGATGATCCATTTATACAGCCTATCTGGGAATGTTTTTATAACAATGTATAGTTTTGCTTATTTTTTAATAACATTGTGCTGAATTTCAGACTTAACCAAGCTCTAAACTATCAGTCCCTTCTTAGCCCCTTTCACTGGGTGTCCCAGCCTAACTTCATCAACAGCGCTAATCTGGGAGCTTCTAAGTACGTTTTTAAAAGGGTTTACACTGGATTTTTAGATCAGTATCTGTGCATATTCTTCTTTATAGTAGTGTCTATTACATGCAGTTGTATGAAAATTGGTGTAAACTGTCCCTTTAATTGACATAGCAGAGATTATTAGACAAGAAACTGCATAACAATATGGCATTTGCAAATGAAAGGACAGTGGGTAGTACTGATTAGAGTTTGGCTAATAAAAAACAATTGCAGCAAACAATGTGTTAATGTGTTTAATTTGTTCACAGTCACCTAGTATGATCATTTATTGCAAATTAGCAAGAAAATATTGTAATTAGAAGATATTTACTGTCCCTTTAATAACAACTCTACTCAATCACTTCTTTTATCTCACATGACTGGGGAAACAAGTGCAGTGATGCTTGCTAAGTACAGATTAAATGTTCATACAATGGTCAAGATAAACATTATTTAAATGGAAGCCAAAGGAAGAGAATGTTTCATTGAGAAAGTGACGTTGAACTTATTATTAGAGATATCTCAGTTTAGCTTGGATAAGAATCACACAGGTGGATAAGCAAAAACAATGCAGTTATGAGGTTTTACAAAGTCAATGTGCAATACATTTTACCTGTGAAACTCTTGGTTGATCTGCGGTTTACAAAATTCTGTTATAATTTTCCTTAATCTCTTAAAGTAACAGAAGAAACTTTATTAAATGTATCAAACATTGAAAAAATAGAAAGGGGACACAGACTGATGCATACAGAGTAGATATACAGATGGATAGTTAGATAGATAGACTGAAAAATAGATAGATAGATAGATAGATAGATAGATAGATAGATAGACAGACAGGCAGATAGATATAAATACATATTTAGATAGACAGAAAGATAGACAGACAAGGCAGACCAGACACACAGATAGATAGATAGATAGATAGATAGATAGATAGATAGATAGATAGATAGATTGATAGACAGGCAGATATATATATATATAAATACATATTTAGATAGACAGAAGGATAGATAGACAGACAGACAAGACAGACAGACAGACAGACAGACAGACAGACAGACAGACAGATAGATAGATAGATAGATAGATAGATAGATTGATAGACAGGCAGATAGATAGAAATACATATTTAGATAGACAGAAAGATAGATAAAGATACATATTTAGATAGAAAGAAAGATTGATAGACAGATAGATAGATAATAGAGGAGGATGGGTAGAAGATTTACCACTTGGTGAACACATGGGGAAAATATCAAGGGGTAGATTTATGTAGGGTCGAGCGGACATGATTTGAAGTAGAAAATCATGTACGCTCATGCTTGCTTCTAGTGAAATGCTTGAGCAATGCTGTCCCCTGCTCACCGGCGGCCAATCGGCCACTAGCAGGGGGTGCCATCTTTTAGGTGGCGGACTGAAATCGTCCCAATCCGATCGTCTGACCTCTGCTTCTTATCTTCTGTTTCTGGCGGACCAGAAACGATCGTGGTCGGAATCAGCATATGCTACTTGTTTAATCAACCCCCAAGAATCATGTCTTAAACTGGTTTTAAAATATGACAATTTTGAAATGAGATTTTTGAGTTATTTGAATAGTAATTTTCTTCCCATGCAAGGGACTCACAGCATTTGGTAAAGAGCCTTCATATTTGAATCAATAAGTGGCTGCTGATAATTAATAGCTATTATTTTCCCACTGAAATGTACTCAATTTATCAAGTACAGAATGATAAAAGAAGAAGCTTTCCAGAATTGAAACTTTGGAGTTTGAGACTTGTACAGGTATTTCCCATGACCACCAACCAAAAGAGTAATCTCATTTACCAGGTACCCACAATAGATGAAGTATGATTAGTAATGCATAAAAGATCTTTAAATGTTATTACAGATAACATTTTATGCCACCGAACCTCTCCTGGGTTACAGACAACACTGTGGGAACATCGACATAGTAAGTAAGCTTCTAAAGCAATCAAAGAGGACAGACATCTAAATTACATACATTCTACACCAACACCAGGTACTAATACAAATTGTTTTATCCTAACTACTTCAATATTTGTTTTATGTATCTCATTTGAGCTTCAAGCTCTAATGAAGACTAGGTCAGAGAACAATAGTATTATCCATTATGTGGATTGACTTTTTTTCCATGGACTGATGGACGAAAGAGTGAATTGATTGTAGAGTGAAACAAGAGCTTATCTAGTTGACTATATTTTTTTGTGACCCATTCATATTGTAGATGCACAGGAGGTTGGAACTTACTCCTATTGGATGATAAAATATGAGCCCAATATCCTTATAACACATGGATTAGAGGGAATGATACATTTTGGAGCAGTATGTTGTACTGGTAAGTTCCTTTGATTCACTGCCCCCCCCCTCCCCAGACACACACACACACTTACACACACACTCACACACACACACACTTACACACACACACACACACACACACACACAATGCAATTCTAAAGAACTTTTTATAATTTGTAGTACTTGTAAGAGTTTCAGTATATATGTATATACTATACAGTATCTCAAAGACATAGATATGCTAAGCACAAAAAACATACTCTCAAGCTTGACAGTATAAGACAGGGGCAGTGAACCTTTTTGAGAGTGAGTACCAAAAAAACTTTTCTTAAGTACCTTTTTCATTTGTTAAAAAGACTTTACAGAAACATTTAATTCAAAACAAATAGTTATACTTAAAATGCATTGGAAAGTGTTTATTAAGCAAAGCAATTGCTGCAAATGAATCCAAGTAGTGTGGTATTACTGTATACACTTGTGCCATTCCTGGTATAGGAGTTATATAGAAGTGGTTAATGCATTATATCAAAGTGTAAATATAAAAGAAATGAATAAAATAAGTGGCTGCTGCTTTTATGAAAATAAAGCTGTGATAATAACAAAGAATGGAAAAAATTAAAACCAAACAAAGTAAATAAAATCTGCTGCCATGTTATATGTCTCACTTTTTCTATATTTTCCAAAATGTTTCTTTATCTTTCATATTTAGGAGCTAAGTATCAATATGGGATCCATCTCATTTTATCCTTTCCTGATATGCTGCATTTCACTGCTTGGTGAGTAAGGAGCACGTGTATTGTTTAACAGATCACCAGATATTGTTGTTGGGTTGTGTTTTTTTTTTTTTGGGGGGGGGGTGACATAATCATTATAACTTCAGTTTACAGGATAAAAACATATTTAATGCATTATGCTGTAAGACCATAAAACAATCCATTGTACAATAGGAGGATTCAAAACTTTTATCTGCTCCCTTAACAGTATCTATCTGCAGGGGGGCAACAATGTTACATTTCCCATGCGATACAGCATCGTAAGTGGGGATTGAAGGCGGACAGGTTCCCTACTTTTGAACCAGTCTGCCTGCAATGACGATAAATGTTGCCCTATGTCTTATTAAAGATCATCATAAACAAATTCAGCTGCCATGGAAAAAAGGTACAGTTTCCTATCCGCATGTTCACTAAATTTCCATATGTCAAATATCAATCTCCCCTTAAATTAGTTTAAGATGCACTGTTGTTTTCTATCATTATTGCTTTTAGTTTTTAAGAGATCATTTATCTTTAAACTATATTTCATGGACATAAAACACTACCCATTCGATTAAAAGGAACATTAAACACTAGATGCTGGACATAATAATATTTTCAAAGCAAAGATTAGCCTGAAAATAGGATGCAGATGTAATTTAAAAAAGATAGATAGGTAAATAAATAGATATATGATAGACAGAAAGATAGATAGATACTGTAGATGATAGATAGATAGATGATAGATAGATAGATAGATAGATAGATAGATGATAGACAGACAGATAGATAGATAGATAGATAATATATAGATACATAGCTAGACAGATAGATAGATAGATATTTTTTAAAAATGATGATCAACTGTAATCAAAGCATTATTGTATTATATAACTTGCACTAATGAGCATTATTATATTATATAACTTGCACTAATGAGCATTATTATAATGCATAGAAACATTTTTTCTACGTTACAGATAGATGGATCTATAGATATTATATGCATCCTAAGCTAAACTCCCTTAGTTACAGATAAGATGGGAGAAATTCAAAATTTGCTTAAAAGCTAATTTTAGTGTTTTAGAATAAAATAATGATTTATTTTTTTTAAACTAGTAGAATATTTTTTTTCTTTAGGTTATATATTCTATTATATATATTTTTTTAAATTTAGTTTTGATATTAGAAATGTTTTTCTCTCTAATTGAGATGAGATGTTAATGAGCCATGGGATCTTGTAATGATTTGTTTTAACATTTAATATGAATATTATGAGCTTTTAACAAGAGAAATATCAAGAGGTAGTAAATTCAGCCACGCCCACAATAACAACTTGATTTCAAAACACATAACTGTACAAAAACAATATAAAAGCACCATCATTAATTTGAATGTTTATATTTTCTTTAAATGAACATTGTACTCTCATACTCTCAGACCTTTGTATCAGAATAATGTGTCTAATACAACAGTATCTGTTTAGCTTTTCCTTATAATGCTCATTGGCTGACAGATACAATGAACAATTGTGACTATCACCCAATGAACATTAGAAGAAAATTCCTATCAGCTTATGGACATGAACAGACACTACACATACTACTGTTTTAGTTTTAATTTAAATTCAAACAGCTTTTTCTTCATAATTTATAAGGATTACATAAAACCTTAAGATTTTGTGCAGTAAGAGTTATTCTATTACAATAACACCATTATGAAGGCAACATTAAAAACAATGACCATATAGTCACTATTAAAATGCTAACCTGTTAGTTTACAACCATGGTACCCAGTGGTTACGTAGCTCAAAAAGTAATTTGGGCACCATCTGGTATATCACAATATTCAGACAAGGCCAGAGAAGCAGTGAAGTGGACAGGTTCCCTGCCTACGTGCTTGTCTTCCCACAGCTTCATAAAAATAGGTTATAGTATACTGTATATATGTTCCATGTTACATGTGTTCCTGTTCTTTCTCTGTTTCATTGAGAGAGGCTATAAAATGTTTAGCAGATTTTACATTTTTGGTCTGGAACTCTAGTCATACTATACATGCAAAATAGTGTTACTATAGCCATTGATTATATTAGTATAAACATATACTATAGATATTTCTAAAAATACTTCTCAACTTTAAACAGGGTTTAGAACTTCATGTCAAATGGTATTTATTTTCTTTATAGAAAATTTGTTTTCACTTTACCTTGCTTAATTCTAAGTCACAATTGTTCTTCTTTTTAGATGTTGGTGCGAGCATGCATCTGGGTCAGGAATTTCTGACAGTCTTCCTCCAGAATGGATATAATATTTTTGAAAATAGTGTATTCAACCTCACAATTACTGCATTCAATGATGAAACTTCTGTAACAATTACAGTGGCAAACTCCAAAGATAACTGGTCCCTTTTGCTCAACAACGGTGAATCCAAAACAATTAGTCTCCCTCATGACATAGAATTGCTTGGAAGTGGTGTGTTTAATTCTTCAATCCTAATAACATCAGACAAAGACATTACTGCAAGGTCTATTAGTTCTAAGGATACATCATCACCCCAAATAACACTCTACCCAGTGGACCTTCTTGGTCATGAATACTATATTGTAACTCCAAATGTGAATCCAAGAGATCATTTTAAAGAGTTTGCTGTAGTGTGTTATCATTTACCTACCAGTGTTAAAATCTTCATCAAAAGTTGGTTAAATTACAAGGGTGTGAATTACACATCTAATGTTCCTCTGACCTTAAACCTACAACCTGGACAGGTTATACAGTTGCAGAGCATAGAAGATTTATCAGGTACCAGGGTACTCTCTAAGCAGCCAGTGGCTGTGTTTTCTGGAAATAGCTGCATCTGGAAGAACAATTATTGTAACCACGTCTTTGAACAGTTACTTCCTGTATCATTCTGGGGCAAGGAATATATAGTATCACCTTTACCCTTCCAGTATCGGTCTGACATGGCATATATTACTGCTTCCAAAGACACAATAATAAACTACATATCAGGATCCATTCAGGAAACTCATCTGCTAACAGCAGGCCAAATGATAACCTTTAGTATCCTTCTGTCTTGGCCGTTGTCTATCTGGGCAAGTGAACCAGTACAAGTCATGTTTTATTGCATTGGTGGAATAGCACAGGGCATGTTTTTTCATCCTTTTCTTATTTCTGTACCTGATACATCTAAGTTCTGTACTTCATACCAAGTGTATGGTCTTCAAGGTTTCATCAATGCAGTGCTGATTACTGCCAAGACAGCAAGTATTCATGAGATTGTGTTTAATAGGCAACGTTTAGAGGGAATTCAGTGGAGGAAGATTAATGGAACTGAGTACTCATGGACTCAATATCGATATGGACGTCAATCTCGCTTACACTTTGTACGTAGTTCTGGAACTCCGTTTTCGGCTATAAGTCTGGGCTTATCACCAGAAAGAAGTTATGGCATGTCCGCAGTGTGTACCTTACGTGAGTTATTGCTTCCTCTCTTTCAACAAGTATGACTAAAAAGAAATTATATATTGTGTGCTGTGTGTGTTTGTGTCTGAGCAAGAGATTAACATTAGTTCTAGAGTTTCAATTTCCTGGACGCTATTAAAGGTTGTAGCAACTGAAGCTGAAGAATGATGTTAATGGCGGATTTCATTTTATACCATTTACTCCTCCATTTGTATTTAAAGGGACATGAAAACACTTTTTTTTCTATCATTTTAAACAACATTCCAACTGATTTACACATTATTATTTTTTTCTTATTTATATTAACCCCAAAGCATTTTGATGTTTCTGTAATCTCAGACCATTTTCTTACAGGATATCATTTGATAGTTTTTTTTTTATATCAAGAAAATGTAATTATTGTATGAACAGTAAAACAGTATTTGAACAGTTTTACAAATTTATAACTAGATTACGAGTGGGGAGCTATTTATCTCTCCCGCTTGTGCATTACTCACTAGAAGTAAGCTCTTTGCATGAGTCAGGTAGTGCGCATATTATAAGTTGAAAGTAAAACATTTTTGCACAAGCCTAACCCGACGTGTGCAAAAAGCTGAACTACGAATTTTGCGACTGCGTTAATGTATTTCCCCATACACTTCAATGGAATGTGAAGATATGGTGAGTCCATGGAATCATCAATTACTAGTGGAAATATCACTCCTGGTCAGCAGGAGGAGGCAAAGAGCACTACAGCAAAGCTGCTATATATGTCACTTCCCTTACCCATAACTTCCAGTCATACTCTTTGCCTGCGGTGCAAGGAGGAGGTGAAGTTTTGGTGTCTGATCTACAATCAAGATTTTTTTATTTTAAAGCAGAGTAGGTTTGCACTGCTCTTTCTAAAGGGTCTAGCCTTAGCCCATGTCAGTCTCTTCAGTAGGGCAGTGGTGGCTTTCAAGCAATTGGGAACTTGTGGGGTACAATCCTCACTGCGTTTTCCCAAAACATTTTGCTGCCCTATTTAGATAGCCTGAGTAAGTTTACTCAGTCTTTCTGTATTTCCACAGGTCCATGTGAGGGAAGGCATCCTTTTAAATCAGGTGAGTTGTCCTTTTGTCGGACAGATGAATATTAAGGTAAGAGCCAATTTTATTTTTCAATGTAGCAGGAAAAGATTTGGCACTTATTCAGCTGAAACGCTGCAGGGGGACGTTTTTTATTATTCCTGTCAGGGTGCAGGTTTTGCAGGCACTGTTAGCATGAGTTATTTATTTTATTGATAGCTCAGTAAGGATCCGTTTTTAGTAACGGATTATGTACTTTTTTGGGGTGTTTTATTGTTTGTTTTTAAGCCTGTTTTTAAGAAAGTTTTTTTTTTTTAAATGGCTTTTTTGTTTGCTGTAGGACCGCCCTTTTAGGGAGGTTCTGATTCTGTGATGTCAGAGGTTTTTTGCACTTTTTTTCACTTCCTGTAAGAGTAAGGTGCGCATATTTCTGATGCTTTGCTGTTTAGAAGGCTTCTTGCTGTTTTTGCTTCTCAGGAAATCCGGATTGTAAACAGGATCGTTTTTTTCCTCGGTTTGCTGTGGGTTGCAGGACAGGTAGGGCACCTCAGTAATTGCCTGGGGTATCTTTTCTTCATTTGATAACATTTTAGGGAACATTTAAGAATGTTTTTTTGATTCTGTATTATATCCTTTGTTAAAAGATAAAAAAAAAAGTAAAAAAAAAAAAAAGTTAGATTTTGTATTTTTTTGCTTCTTTTTTTGTATTATGGATTAGGAGGCTGTGCAGGATGTTACCTGTAGCTTAAGTTTTGATGCCCAGGTGGAACCCCCATTACCTTTTTGTTCTTCATGTATTGAATGAACTTTAGCTTATAGAAATAGACTTTTTGACCCTGAGCCATCATTAGCTAAGGCGGATGCTGTTCAGGCGCCTCCTGTTTCAGATGTGCCGCAGCCTTCTCCTCAAGCTTCCCGATCCTATTCATCTGCACATACAATGCCCTGCGTTTCCTCTCATGCTCCGTCTGGGGTTACTTTGCGAGATATTGCTGCCCAGGTATCCTCTGTGGTATCTGAGGTACTATCTGCTTTTCCTATACTGCAGGGAAAACGCAAAAGGAAATTTAAAAAAACAGTAACTAAGGTTTCTGATCCTGAAGTGGCTAATCAAAGTATTTCCTCTCAGAAGTCTGAGGATGAAGATTCTTCGGGTGCATCTGAGGGTGAAATCTCGGATTCAGGCAGTATAATTCCTTCTGCTGATGCTGAAGTTGTGTCCTTCAGATTTAAGATGGAACACCTCTGCTTGTTACTTAAGGAGGTTTTGGCTACCTTGGATGACTCCGATACTACTGTTGTTGTTAACCCTAAGAAGTCTAGTAAACTGAACAAGTATTTTGATGTTCCCTCTGCGGTGGAGGTTTTTCCTGTTCCAGACCGTGCTTCTGAGATTATTTTTAAAAAAATGTTTCCTATAGCTGACTCTATTAAGGAGTCGTGACAAACGGTTACTAGGGTGGAAGGAGCTATTTCCACTTTGGCTAAGAGGACCACTATTCCCATAGAGGATAGTTGTTCTTTTAAGGATCCAATAGATAAGAAATTGGAGGCATTATTAAAGCAAATGTATGTTCACCAAGGTCTTCAATGGTAGCCTGCAGTGTGTATTGCTACTGTTACCAGCGCTGCAGCTTACTTGTTTGATGCTTTGTCTGATTCTATTCAGACAGATATTTCCCTTGAGGAGATCCAGGACAGGATTAAAGCTCTTAAGGTTAGCCGATTCCTTTTTTTCGGATGCTTCCTTACAGGTCATTAAACTGGGAGCAAAAATGTCTGGTTTTGCGGTTCTAGCTCACAGAGCCCTTTGGTTAAAATCCTGGTCTGGGGATGTTTGTTCTAAGTCTAAGTTATTAGCTATTCCTACAAGGGTAAGGCCTGGTTTGGCTGACATTATTTCAGATATCAAAGGAGGAAAGGGATCTTTTCTTCCTCAGGATAAGAAGAATAAGCAGAAAGGGCATCAGAGTAATTTCCGATCCTTTCGTAACTTTAAAGGTAAACCCTCCACTTCCTTTTCCAAACAGGAACTATCCAAGTCTTCCTAGAAGTCTGGTCAGTCTTGGAACAAGGTGAAACAGTCTAAGAACCCTGCGGCTGACTTTAAGTCAGCATGAAGGGTCAGCCCCTGATCCAGTAATGGATCTAGTAGGGGGCAGGCTTTCTCAATTTGCTCAGGCTTGAATATGAGATGTCCCAGACCTGTGGGCCGTAGAAATTGTATCTCAGGAGTACAAGATAGAATTTAAGACTCTTCCTTCTAGAGCCAGGTTTCTTCTCTCAAGATTATCTGTAGACCAGATAAAGAGAGAGATGTTCTTAAATTGTATCAAGGATCTTTTTGCCCTGGGAGTTTTAGTTCCAGTTCCTCCACAGTAACAAAGATCTGGGATTTTATTCAAATCTGTTTGTGGTTCCCAAGAAACAGGGGACTTTCAGACCTATTTTAGACTTAAAGTGTTTAAACAAGTTCCTCAGAGTACCGTCTTTCAAGATGGAGACTATAAGTTCCATTCTTCCTTTGCAGTCTTGCCACAGCTCCCAGAATTTTCTCAAAGGTCCTGTAGGCTCTTTTGGCAGTGATCCGGTCTCGGGGCATTGCAGTAGTGCCTTATCTGGACGACAGGTGCTGTCTTTTCAACAAGCAAACTCTCATACGGAGATCTTGTTGTCTTTTCTTCGCTCCCATGGTTGGAAGGTAAATCTGGGAAAGAGTTCTCTGATTCCAGTCAAGAGTAGTGTTTTTAGGGACAATAATAGACTCCCTACTAATGAAGATATTTCTGACAGAGGTCAGAAAAACAAAGATCTTCGACTCTTGTCTTGTCCTTCAGTCCTCTTGGCCTGATGGTAGCTTCCATGGACATCTTTCCGTTTGCTCGGTTCCATCTCAGACCTCTGCAGTTATGCATGTTAAGGCAATGGAACGGGGTCTATGCGGATTTGTCTCTGTAAATAGTTCTTGATCAAGCGAGAAGAGGATCTCTTCTGGGGTGGTAGTCTCAGGAACACCTCTCCCAGGGAACTTGTTATTGCAGACCTTCCTGGGTAATTGTGACCACGGTTGCCAGCCTTCTAGGTTGGGGAGCAATTTGGTAGTCATTGAAGACTCAGGGTCTTTGGACTCGGGAGGAGTCAGTTCTCCCTATAAACATTCTAGATCTGGGAGCAATTTTTAATGTTCTACTGGCCTGGCCTCAGTTAGCCTTAGCCCAGTTTATTAGGTTCCAGTCAGCCAACGAGTTCCTTGGCCATGACAAAGGTGGCCCAGATAATCCAGTGCACAGAGTCTCACAACTGTTGTTTTTCTGCGATCCACATCCCAGAAGTGGACAATTGGGAGGCAGATTTTCTGAGCCAACAAACCTTTCATCCGGGGGAGTGGAACTCCATCCGGAAGTATTTTCGAGTTTAATCCTTAATTGGGGGCAGCCAGAACTGGATCTCATGGCTTCTCGGCAGAATGCCAAGCTTCTGAGGTACGGCTCAAGGTCAAGGGATCCACAGGCTTTCTTGATAGATGCTCTAGTGGTCCGTTGGAATTTCAGTCTAGCATACATATTTCCTCCATTCGCTCTCCTGCCATGAGTCATTGCTCAGATCAAGCAGGAGAGGGCATCAGTGATTCTCATAGTGCCGGCGTGGCCTCACAGGATCTGGTATGCTGATCTAGTGGATATGTCATCTCTACCTCCATGGAGACTCCATCTGAGGAAGGACCTTTTACTTTACTTCAGGGTCCCTTTCTTCATCCAAATCTCATTTCTCTGAAGCTGACTGCTTGGAGATTGAACGCTTGATTTTTTCTAAGCATGGGTTTTCAGAGTCGGTCATTGAGACCATGATTTAGGCTCATAAGCCTGTGACAAGAAAGATTTACTATAAGATATGGCATAAATATCTGTATTGGTGTGAATCCAGGAGGGTCTGGAAAACGGTTTGCCAGCTAGTAATCTGAAAGGTCAGATTTCTGCGTTGTCTATTTTGTTGTATATGCGTTTGGCGGATGCGCCAGATGTGCAATCTTTTTGTCAGGCCTTGGTTAGGATCAGGCCTGTGTTTAAGCCCATTACTCCTCCCTGGAGTCTTAACATTGTTCTTAGAGTTTTACAGCGGGCTCCGTTTGAACCTATGCATTCCTTAGATATTAAGATGTTATCTTGGAAGGTTTTGTTTCTTGTTGCTATTTCTTCTGCTCGGAGAGTTTTGGAACCCTCTGCTCTGCAGTTTGATTCTCCTTATCTTATTTTTCATTCTGATAAGGTGATTCTATGTGCTAAATTAGGTTTCCTACCTAAGGTTGTTTCAAACAAGAATATTAATCAAGAGATCAGGTTTCCTTCTTTGTGTCCTAATCCTTCTTCTCCTAAGGAGCGTTTATTGCACAACCTAGATGTTGTGCATGCATTGAAGTTCTATCTTCAGGAGACTAAGGACTTTCATCAGTCTTCTGCTTTGTTTGTTTGTATTTCTGGGAAGCACAAGGGTCAGAAAGCTACGGCTACTTCTATTTTTCTTTGACTAAGGAGTATTATTCATTTGGCCTATGAGACTGCTGGACAGCAACCTCCTGAGAGAATCACTGCTCATTCCACGAGGGCTGTTTTTTCTTCCTGGGCATTTAAAAATGAAGCTTCTGTGGAACAGTTTTGCAAGGCTGCAACTTGGCCCTCTTTGCATACTTTTTCAAAGTTTTATACATTTAATATTTTTGCCTCAGCTGAGGCTTCTTTTGGGAGAAGGGTTCTTCAAGCGGTGGTGCCTTCTGTTTAGGTCTACCTTTCTTGTCCCTCCCTTATCATCTGTGTCCTCTAGCTTGGGTATTGATTCACACTAGTAATTGATGATTCCGTGGACTCACCATATCTTAGGAAAGAAAACATAATTTATGCTTACCTAATAAATTTCTTTCTTTCCGGATATGGTGAGTCCATGACCCACCCTTTATTTAAGTTGTTTTTTTTTAAATCTCAGGCACCTCTACACTTTTGTGTTATCTTCTTTTTCCATTTTTCCTTCGGCCGAATGACTGGAGGTTATGGGTAAGGGAAGTGACATATATAGCAGCTTTGATGTAGTGCTCTTTGCCTCCTCCTGCTGGCCAGGAGTGATATTCCCACTAGTAATTGATGATTCCGTGGACTCACCATATCCGGAAATAAATAAATGTATCAGGTAAGCATAAATTATGTTTTTTAAATACTTAGAACATATTCCCCTATGTGAAAAATATTGGAATGTGAAATATTTACAGTAAATACATAGTCAAACACTTTATTAAATAAGAATAGATAAATATGATATTTCAGTATTCAGCTACTTGACTGCAAAGGGCTCTAATGCACTTATATATATATGTATAGATATGTATGCATATGTATTTATGCAGACGAAAAAACAAACACAGAGCGCAACCGCAACTCAAGGTAAAAGTTTTAATTATGAGTTTTAGCGCTATCAAACAAATTTGCACTTACAAGATCATTGTAAAGATATTGCTTTATAACATATGCTCTTTCGGGTTACACCAAAGTCTTTTCCGTCCCTTACGCTTCTGCTGTATCTCAGCGTGTATGGACGTCAGTGGCGCCGATGCAGCAACACTTCCGGTAGCCAATTCTTCCTCTCTGTGCAGGTATAAACAAGAGTCTGTAAAGCTGTCCTTTGTCCTTCCTGTCTACGCGTTTCATCCGATTAGTACGGACTTTCTCAAGACCCAGGACTCGTGTAAGATCATATATGGGGATCCTCTATTTAAAAGTCTTACTGCATTCTAATTGGATAAGAATGCTCCAATCCAGTGGCTACCACGGACACACCTTCCTTCCTATAGCGGAGCGGTGGTCAATTTGCCTCTACAGTGACTGCAATTCACAGTTAATAGCTTCCAAAAAGTGCAAAAATTATATTCATATTCATATAACGCCAAATACAATAATACATTAATACATCAATACATTAACACATTGGTAAAATCATTACATGTAAAAATCTAACATTTTATTCATACTTTAAAATAGTAATATTTAAATAAATGAAGACATTTCCCCTTAACTAATAAAAAATATAATATACTTAGATATAAAATCTTATAAATATAGGGGTTTCTTAATAGAGATATGACAGACTTCGTTAAAAACCAAAAGCACTACAAAACCTAACATCTAAGCTAAAGATGACCAATAATTTATTTAATAATTCATTGAATAAAATTCCTATTTAACTCATACTTATTCACATCAGGATATCTCACTACTCTACATCATAAAGGCTTGTAGATCTAAATCTATATTCAAGCCTTTGGGGGCCAAACACTGAAGGTTCTGTATCCATTTAGTTTCCTTTTTCCTTAATGTAATTAATCTTTGATGAGGGTTAGAACTAACAGGCACTGTCTCTAAAATGCTGATTCTCAAACTACTGGGATCTTGCCTGTGAACAATTCTAAAGTGATCAGACACACTGTGGGTTTTAAGGCCTATTTCAATGTTATTGATATGCTCATAGCACCTACGCTTTATTTTTCTTTTAGTTCTTCCCACATAGACACTCCCACATTTGCATGTTAAACTGTACACCACAAAAGTAGATTGACATGTGCCTCTAGATTTAATTGGAAATGACTTGGTATTGCTTGTGTCCATCACACTATTCCTATTCCAAATTAGAGGACACATACAACAATTTTTGCGGCCACATTTAAACGTTCCTGGCTTCCCTGAGATCCATTGATCCAAGGTACCAGTCCTGTTTGCAATTTTTGAATCTGTATTAGATAACTTAGATGGAGCAAGAATATTCTTGAGATTCTTATTCTTCTTAAATACGATTTCTGGTTTGTCTTGAATTATTCCCTTAAGTACCGGATCTGCCTTCAATATCCCCCAATGTTTATTCAAAACTTTTTTGAAAACTTTTCTTCAAAAAAGTTTTGAATAAACATTGGGGGATATTGAAGGCAGATCCGGTACTTAAGGGAATAATTCAAGACAAACCAGAAATCGTATTTAAGAAGAATAAGAATCTCAAGAATATTCTTGCTCCATCTAAGTTATCTAATACAGATTCAAAAATTGCAAACAGGACTGGTACCTTGGATCAATGGATCTCAGGGAAGCCAGGAACGTTTAAATGTGGCCGCAAAAATTGTTGTATGTGTCCTCTAATTTGGAATAGGAATAGTGTGATGGACACAAGCAATACCAAGTCATTTCCAATTAAATCTAGAGGCACATGTCAATCTACTTTTGTGGTGTACAGTTTAACATGCAAATGTGGGAGTGTCTATGTGGGAAGAACTAAAAGAAAAATAAAGCGTAGGTGCTATGAGCATATCCATAACATCGAAATAGGCCTTAAAACCCACAGTGTGTCTGATCACTTTAGAATTGTTCATAGGCAAGATCCCAGTAGTTTGAGAATCAGCATTTTAGAGACAGTGCCTGTTAGTTCTAACCCTCATCAAAGATTAATTACATTAAGGAAAAAGGAAACTAAATGGATACAGAACCTTCAGTGTTTGGCCCCCAAAGGCTTGAATATAGATTTAGATCTACAAGCCTTTATGATGTAGAGTAGTGAGATATCCTGATGTGAATAAGTATGAGTTAAATAGGAATTTTATTCAATGAATTATTAAATAAATTATTGGTCATCTTTAGCTTAGATGTTAGGTTTTGTAGTGCTTTTGGTTTTTAACGAAGTCTGTCATATCTCTATTAAGAAACCCCTATATTTATAAGATTTTATATCTAAATATATTATATTTTTTATTAGTTAAGGGGAAATGTCTTCATTTATTTAAATATTACTATTTTAAAGTATGAATAAAAAGTTAGATTTTTACATGTAATGATTTTACCAATGTGTTAATGTATTGATGTATTAATGTATTATTGTATTTGGCGTTATATGAATATGAATATAATTTTTGCACTTTTTGGAAGCTATTAACTGTGAATTGCAGTCACTGTAGAGGCAAATTGACCACCGCTCCGCTATAGGAAGGAAGGTGTGTCCGTGGTAGCCACTGGATTGGAGCATTCTTATCCAATTAGAATGCAGTAAGACTTTTAAATAGAGGATCCCCATAGATGATCTTACACGAGTCCTGGGTCTTGAGAAAGTCCGTACTAATCGGATGAAACGCGTAGACAGGAAGGACAAAGGACAGCTTTACAGACTCTTGTTTATACCTGCACAGAGAGGAAGAATTGGCTACCGGAAGTGTTGCTGCATCGGCGCCACTGACGTCCATACACGCTGAGATACAGCAGAAGCGTAAGGGACGGAAAAGACTTTGGTGTAACCCGAAAGAGCATATGTTATAAGGCAATATCTTTACAATGATCTTGTAAGTGCAAATTTGTTTGATAGCGCTAAAACTCATAATTAAAACTTTTACCTTGAGTTGCGGTTGCGCTCTGTGTTTGTTTTTTCGTCTGCAGTTTCGTTTGGGCTGGGCGCTCTTTAGCGTCCAGCAACTTGGACAGCAGCACCGCATTCAAGAACAGTGTGAGGAGGAAGTCGGATTGTATCATACTGAATACAGAACGTGAATATTTCTATCATACTCCTCGAGTCATTAAGGTAACATAAATTTATGAAGACTTGTTAAACACATAGGTTGGTAATTTTAAATGCATATGTTAACAATAGTGTGAGTTATACACTAATATATTTATTATTGTCACTATCGACATTTTACTATCGACATTTTATTATATAAGAAAAACATTTTTTCTGCCTAGAAGCTCATCTGGATCTGTGTATTTAATTAAGGTCAAATAGGGAATTTACCAGATGTGACTGGGGATTCACGGATATTAATTTAAGTTCATCCGGGACCCAGCAGTTCTCTTAGTCTGTTAGCGCAGTGTTAGGGAGTGAAGTGTTGAATATGTATTTATGTGTTTATATGTGTATATATTTCTGTAAATTTACATAAACATGTATAAATACATATGTACACACATATTTAAGTATATACTGTATATATGTTTGTGTGTTTATATATATATATATATATATATATATATATATATATAGACATGTATATGTATATTTCTCTATGTTAAAGCCCTAGATAGTGTTATTATGAATTTAACTGTACTTTTAAATGTAATTTTGTTGTGTTTTGTGCAACTTATTAGTCAAGTGTAACAGTTAACTAAAGCTCTGAAGTTATGCTATCCCGATGCGAGTTAAATTCAATTGTGATCAAGCAAGCACATTTACTTTCAACCTGTAATTTGCGCACTACTTCTGATGCATGCAAAGAGCCGAGATAAACCCCTTTTCGCTTGCACGCAATAGTTAGCGGACCACTCGTAAACTAGCCCTTAACTGGTGGCTCTTTTAATAGAATTGAATGGAGTTTAAGGGGCATATTTATCAAGCTCCGTATGGAGTTTGAAGCCCCTTGTTTTTGGCGAGCCTTCAGGCTCACCGGAAACAGAGGTATTCAAGAAGTAATGAAGCAGTGGTCTAAAGACCGCTGCTCCATAACTTGTCTGCCTGCTCTGAGGTGGCGGACAGGAATCAACCCGATCAAATTTGATCGGGTTAATTGAAACTCCCTGCTAGCGGCTGATTGGCCGCAAATCTGCAGGGGGCAGCATTGCACCAGCAGTTCGCAAGAACTGCTGGTGCAATGATAAATGCCGACATAGTATGCTGTCTGCATTTATCGATGTGCAGCAGACATGATACGCTACTTCGTATCATGTCTGGTCGCACATTGTTAAATATGCCCCTAAGCCTTTGTTATATCTGAGTATTTCCATTAAATTGTTGGCTCTAAAAATATTTTAACAAATTAATTTTGAATTTAGAAAATATTTCACCTTATGTTGAAATAAAATCTTTGGTTCTTTGTTTACCAGGTTATCAAAACTGTAGAAATATACGGTGCCGCACAAAAGAATCTTGCTATATCTATAATGGAATACCAACGTGTGTCCCAGATTCTGAAGCTGTCTGCCAAGTGCACGGGAACCTTCATTATTACACATTTGATGGACATAGCTTTGATTTTCATGGCACCTGCACTTACCTTGTAGCAAAATCTTGCAGTGGACCCACAGGGCTTGTGGGTGATCCAACTTTGCCAGAATTTAACATTGAAGCTAAAAATGAGAACCAAGGAAATCTTGACACTTTATCCATCGCGGCTGTATATGTGCAAATACTGGGCTACAACATCACTCTGATGCGGTCTGAAGTGGGATTCGTCAGGGTGAGTGATTTCTATTCTGTTTATAAAAGAGGATGATAACAGAATTGTCCAGAAATAACAGGATTTGTAGAGATAACAAACAAGATATATAACAAAGCAAGAGTGTCTCTAGGCTTTATTGTTTGTGGCAGTTGTGGTTTTAGTGGATGCTGGGGAACATAATTCAACCTCAATGAAACACCCCCAAATCTAAATGGTGCCAGCTAACCTACTTTAGCAAGGTGGCACCTTTTTTACATGCAGAACAATGATATAGGTGAAGAAAGGAAAAGGGGATAAGAGGTAGACGATAAACTCCCCGGGCAGATACCTCCTGTTATTTAGCTATTTGGTCCTTTTTTGCATCCCAAAAATGTATGGTCTAGGACCTCCCCTGATTTAGGGTTGTAACTTATCAACAAGAAAGCTAAATATAAAGGGAAATAATGTTCTTGGGGAAATTATTCTTATTTAAACTCCATTCTTCCCTTCATTTTTTATCATCCTATTGCCATTTTCTTCTCTGCATTTAGCACTTTATGTGACAACTTTCTGATGCTCTAAGTACCAGTTCTTTACATGTTCTAAGGGACACAATCAATTTAAAGGGACATTGTACACTAGATTTTTCTTTCCATAAGTGTTTTGTAGATGATCCACTAATATAGCGGATCTGGGAGTGTTTTTGGTAACAATGTATAGTTCTGCTTATGTTGATTTTCAGACTCCTAAAAAAGCCCCAAAGTATCAGATGTACACGTGCATTTACAGACTCCTGCTGGCTCCTGTTTGTGTTATCTGTCTTTTCATAAGCAGGGAAGGGGAGGGGGAGTGTCTGCTTTCCCAACCCCTTTCACTGGGTGTCCCGGCGCAACCTCATCAAAATGCTTAACTGGGAGCTTCTAAACACGTTTTAAAAAGGTTTTATACTGGATATTCAGATCAACATCTGTGCATATTCTGCTTTATAGTAGTGTTTATTATAATGCAGTTGTATAAAAAATGGTGTATACTGTCCCTTTAATATGTTTAGCAGCATTCGGTTGCTGAACAAGTTATTGCACCAAAGACATTCAATTGGTGATTACTCAGCAATCTCAATATATGAATTAATGTTAATTTAATGTTAATTATTTTTTTATAAATATGAGAGCACATTTGGGTGCATGTTGACATGAAATACACAAGTTCTTTGTAAGGATTATAATACTATAGTTGCAGATAATTTACCTTTCTTAAGATTACTGTACAAAAACAGAAGGTGCTGGAACACAAATGCTATATTTTTATCCAGGTGGACAACATTAAGTGGCCACTTCCCATATCACTTGATATGGGAGGAATACTGATAACTCAGACTGGATTTTACGCATTGTTGGAGACTGATTATATTCGGATCCGGTATGACTGGGGCACCTTCCTGTTCATTAAGATTCCTAGCTCCTTTTTTGAAAATGTTTGTGGTCTGTGTGGCAACTACAATGGTGATAGCAGCGATGACTTCCACACCTCAACAGGACTCCAAGCTGATGGGACTACTGAGTTGGGCAAAAGCTGGAAAGTGAAAAATAATGAGTATTGCTGGGATAATTGTTATGGAAAATGTGAAACTGTTCTACTTGATGCTGGCAGCCTATACAGAGATCCTAAGTCATGTGGCATAATAAGGTAATGTATAATACCAGAATTCAAATTAGATAGAGCTTATGGGTTTCTTTTCATTCTATTCATTTTTTTTATATATGCATATTATATATTATCATTTACACACTACATTGCAAAATACCTGCAGATGTAATTATTGTTTTTGCAATATATATTATATAATATATCTATCTATATCTATCTATCTATCTATCTATCTATCTATCTATCTATCTATATATGTGTGTGTGTGTGTGTGTGTATATATATATATATATATATATATATATATATATATATACAGGCATACCTCGTTTTATTGCACTTTTACTAATTAAAGGTTTGTGGCAACTCTTTGTCAAGCAAGTCTATTTTTCCAACATATATACACATATAAAACATAAATATACATGCATACTTACCTATATATACACAACACCAGCAAAAAGATTATGAATCACCAAAGGATCAGATGATGGGGCCGATTTATCAAGTGTCTTGCGGACATGATCCGCTGTAGCGAATAATTTCTGCCAGAGATCGATAAATGCTGATAGCATATGCTGTTGGCATTTACCATTGCACAAGCAGTTCTGGTGAACTGCTTGCGCAATGCCGCCCCCTGCAGATTTGCAGCCAATCGGCCGCAAGCAGGGGGTGTCAATCAACCCGATAGTATTTGATCATGTGGATTTATGTCCGCCGCTTCAGAGGAGCCAAACGAGTTAAGGAGCAGCGGTCTTAAGACCGCTGCTTCTTAACTCCTGTTTCCGATGAGAAAACAGGGGTATACAGCCCCATCCGGGCTGTGATAAATCAGCCCCGATATGTTAACATTTTTTTAGCAATACAGTATTTTTTAATTAATGTATGTATACTGTTTTGTTAGACATAATGCTTTTGCACACTAAGTAGACTACCGTATAGTGTAAATAAAACTTTCATATACACTGAAAAACAAGAAAACTAGAGTGACTCACTTTATTGCGCTGGTCTGGAACCGAACCGCAATATTTCTGAGGTACGCCTGTATATTTAAAATATATGTTGTTGTTGTTTTTGGACTAAAACAATAAAAAGTAGTGTTTTTGCCCCCATCTCCACCCCCCCTAAAAATTAACATCAAAAAATTAGTTACGCTAAAGGTTTTTTTTTTTTTAAATTGACATTGTCCAATGACGATTCAGCAGTGTCCTTGTCAGTTGATTGATTCCATTGTCAGTCAATAATCATCTAAACTTAATTCTAAGGAAAGTCAGAGCCCATTAAAAATAATTAAAAAAAAAAAAAACACAAGTTAAAGCTGCTCTCCAGCTGTTCCTCTTTTGCCCTAAATATGTTGATTTCTGTACAATACCCTTAATGAATATCAGACTAAACTACATTTTTTATGTGCATGTGACTACTGTATATGCAAGAGAACTATTCATGGCAGGACTCATAATACAGGATTCCATGAAATAATAATCTATATAATAAAGTAATGGGTATATAAATATATATATACATAACATATTGGGCAAATACAATTAATAAGTATTCTCTAAAAAACATATATAAATATGTTATATCTGTTTTCTATAATCAGCCAGGTGCATGGACCCTTCCATCAGTGTCATCTGATCATTGATGAAACACATTTTCTAAAAGACTGTGTATATGATCTGATCACCAATGATGGCTACCAGCAAATTCTGTGCCGAATGCTCACTATATACACCATGGTTTGTCAGATTTATGGGATACATGTTGATAAATGGAGAAAATCTCTGGGCTGTGGTATGTACTACTGAGCTTTCCTCTGTATAACACAATATGAAATGGGAAATCTTACATTTAATTACAGTTTCTTTATGCTCCGCTAGATGCCTTTTCCCCTGTATTATTATAACTGCAGGGTAATCTGCTTTAAAACTAGGCACTGTTAAAGGGACATTGTATTGTAATTTATTCCTCCCTTTCAAGGTGTTCTATCCCTTTTACCTGCTGTAATGTATTATATCGCTTAAAAATATCTAATTTATCTAATTTTGCCTGTTGTGTGTGTATATATATATATATATGTGTGTGTGTGTGTGTGTGTGTACAAAGAGAGAGGATAGAGGCTTTTGTGTGTATAGAAAAAGATAAGATAAGAAGGTCTGCTCTTTGTGTAGGCACGGGTATGAATGGGTGTAACAATGGGTTAAGCTTCCAGCGAGGAAAAAACATATTCTTTAAGAACAAAAAAAACCTAAAACCAGCAATTTGTTTATCCATTTCATAATCTGCACCCGGTATCACAAGTCACTGAAAACAATTCAAGGACAAAACAGTTTTATAGTAAAGTGTCCCTTTAATGGTGATATTTGGGTGCTTATATTTCCTTATGAGTTGAACCAATTTAGGCTCAAATGTGCATCTTACCTAGGACTGCAAGTAACTGAAAGCTGGAAGTAAATTAGTTCTGTAGTTCTGAGTTATTTAGGGGTCTGTCTTTTTGTTGTTTCTTTATCTGGGGCTATCAGTAAGACCCACAGCAGCAAAAACTGCAGAACTGAATAAACAGAACTAAACTCTTATACTCTCCCCTTTCACTTTTTGAATTAAAGGGACATTAAACACTAAATACATGCTAGATAAAATGATGCATTTAAAGAAAAGATTAGTCCATGACTAACATGTAGATGTATTTTTTAAAGTTTCATTAGTTGTTTAAAAAGTGACAAAATAAGTGTAAAGTTTTAGTGTCTATAAAACACTGGGAGCTGCCATGTTGTAACTTAGGTTACCTTCTCTGCTGTGGCCAATTAGGGACAGTTATAAATAGGTCACTAGAGTGTGCAACCAATGGTTGTGTGGAATATAACAGTGTTCTGCACTTCCATTTCTAACAGGAACTGAAAAGCTCATATTTTCAGAATGGAATTACAGGCAAAAAGGACAAAATAAATAATGAAAGTATATTGCAGAGTTGTTTTATATATACAATTTATCATTTTATATTACCATCTCAAAGTGTTTAATATCCCTTTAAAGTGTTAAACCTCTTATTATTATATAAATGCAAAAGTTCTTATTTAAGGGACATGATGCCATCATTTTTTCTTAGTTGATTAAGACAGAGTATATCATTTTAAACCACTTTCCAAATTATTTCTATTATCTTTTTTTCTCTTTATATCCTTTGTTGAAAAGCATACCTAGGTAGGCTCAGGAGCTGCTGATTGGTGGCTGTACATATATGCTTCATGTTATTGGCTTGCCCATGTGCATTGCTGTTTCTTCAGCAAATGATACCAAGAGAAAGTAATATTAGATAAATTAAATTGGATGTTTTTTTAACATTGGAAAAAGTTGTTTTATATCCCTTTAAGTGATGGCTGGGGCTGGCCTTTGTGTGGAGCATTAGACGTGAAAAAGTGCACGAATCTGCATGTTTGGAGCGGTTGCTGGGAAATGTGGCAGTGTTTGTAATAAATTGGATTGAGTGCATCATATTCTTACTATATAAACGACGTGATACACCAGGGTGCACCTTGTTTTATTACAGAGATTTCATGCCCTGAGAACAGTCGCTATAATGTGTGTGGAAGTTCTTGCCCCACTACATGTGCTGGCACACCGCCCCGCTGTCTGAGACCTTGTGTGGAAACCTGTGAGTGTGAGCCTGGCTTTGTGCTTAGTGAGGGCAAGTGTCTCCCGCAGACCAGCTGTGGCTGCTTCTTCAAGGGCCGTCATTATCCTCTGGATTACGTGTTCTGGATGGATTCTTATTGTACGGAGAAATGCATGTGCAACCCTGATTCAGGGAAAGTTTATTGCTGGAAAACCAGCTGCAGGGCAGGAGAGGAGTGTAAAATAGTAAACGGGGTGAGAGATTGTTACCCCACCAGTTACAGCACCTGCGCTGCCTATGGAGACCCACATTACATAACTTTCGATGGATTCCAATACAGCTTCCAAGGCACTTGCAAATACCATCTCTCAGGCCTATGTGAACTAAACAACACTCTACCTGAATTCCACGTCTACGTCATTAATTGGAAAAGAAGTGCCAGAAATGTATCTCATACCAGATCTGTATCCATAGAGATAGATGGGATTGAGATCCTTATAAATAGAGAAATTCCTGGGAAAGTCCTGGTAAGATTTTTCTTTATTTTATCTGTTTATAAATAACACATTAATCATGTGTATTCATTTATGTGCATGAGTGTGCAAAATGCATGAGAATGATCTGTGACATAAAACTGATTTTAGATTGTATCTTATGAACCTTAGAATTCATATGTATTCAGCAAGCTAGTTAATACATGTGGAAATATTATTACAAGACACAGCCAAAATTCAGCAATATGTGCCTGTGTGATAGCAATAATTGTAATAATAATAACAATACTAATAATAATAATGATAATAATAACAATATGATGTTTTTACTTTCAGTTTCCATGGTCTGTAAAGATATAAATGTCTTGTATAAATATAATGATTTGAATATATAAATATATATTTATATTTGGCTTAAGATTAAGGATTCAGAATTAATCTTGATTATTTTTTTTTCTAAATAAAGCTGTTTATTAAATTATTGTTAATGAATCAGTGCTTAAAAAAACAGTTTTGTGGCTCCCCTTTATTTCTCCTACTGCACATCTGTGAACCCCAATTCACATGCTTACCACATCAATGTAAACAGGTTTGTGATTTATTAGCAAGGGTGTTTTTGTTCTGGGGGACAAGGAGATCAGTGAAAAGGAGAGGCATAGAAGATAAACTCCTTTGACAAAACAAAGGTGCATTAATGATTGCAAAATATTTATCAGATATTTGTCTACAGTTTCTTAAAGCTTCCAGTGGGTATTGACTGTGCCCTTTTTTCATTTAAATAAAAATTGTTTTATGATATCCCTACTTGAGCATAATTAGAGTGACAGAATCTCAATGAACTTCTGGTATAACTTGATAACAGGATTGATTAACGGCCATGAAACTTTATTTTTATTAGATGAATGAGCAGCGGTTATATATGTTAAATATTTATTTGTATCCTTGCAATAAATGAACATACTAACTGAGTGTACAAGACTTCTGAATATGTTAACATATTGTTTCAGTATATTGCAAATGTTTTATTACACATAATTAAATATTTTATATTAAACTGAAGGGACAGTCTACACTAAAATTGTTATTGTTTAAAAAGATAGATAATGCCTTTACTACCAACATTGTTATATTATTATACTTTATAACACTTAAACCTCTAAATGTCTGCCTGTTTGCCTGTTTCTAAGCCACTATAGACAGCCTCTTAATCACATGCTTTTTTTTTTATTTGCTTTTCACAACAGGAGACTGCTAGTTCATGTGGGCCATATAGATAATATTGTGTTCACACCCAAGGAGTTATTTAAGATTTAGCACAACACAGTACTAGTACTAAATGCAAGTCAATAGATAATAAATAAAAAGTCATGTGATGCTTAGATACAAGGTAATCACAGAGGTAAAAAGTGTACTAATATAACTGTGTTGGTTATGCAAAACTGGGGAATGGGTAATAAAGAGAATATGTAACTGTTATTTTTAATATGTAAATAACAATTCTATTGTAGACTGTCCCTTTAACCAACTAAAATATCTCAGTATGCTAGAGTGATTTTTTTTTTAGATAAAAAATAATAATAATGGACTTAATTTACGGAAAAGGAAACAAAATGTTAACTTTATCATATAATGCAGTAACATATGCAACTCAAGGTGGGAATCATGTAATAAATGTTAATTCTTTGTTTTTCTTTTCACAGATAAATGGTATAAGCATTAATCTACCATACACCTTTGAGACGGATGAGATTAGAATATTTAAGCAGGGGTGGGATGCTGTTGTACTGACAAAATTTGGCCTGAAGGTGACATTTGATTGGCTGAGCCGTGTCACTGTGACACTTCCTGTGTCTTATTCTGGTGCTGTTTGCGGTCTTTGTGGTAACTATAACAATAACCCATCTGATGACCTGCTCATGAGAAACAGTCAACTGGCTCCACATATATTAGAATTTGGTAAAAGTTGGCAGACAAAGGAGACTTCTGTGGCATGTGGAGAGGTGGAACCAAGTCCTCCTCTGTTGTTGAAGGATATGGAAGATGAACAAAGACAAAACCTTTCTGAATGTGGTATCATCCTAAACAAGGAGGGCCCCTTTAGAGATTGCCATAGAGTTGTAAAACCTGATAAATTCTTTAAAGATTGTATGTTTGACTCCTACTTTTATGAGGGGAGGCACGATATCTTCTGCCAGGTGATAGCCGCATATGCCGCTGCTTGTCAAGAGTCAAGAGGAACAGTATATTCATGGAGAACAGAACACTTCTGCAGTAAGTAAATAACCTTCTATTAGCATTTAGTCTGTTAATATTATTACTAGGTTTTTTTATTTTAAGAATATAATTTTTTTCTTAAATGAACATTTTATTAAGAGTTATTTACTTGTTGTTAGTGTAATGATTTACTTTACTAATAATCACCCATAAGAAATCCCTTAACCCCTTAATGACCACAGCACTTTTCTATTTTCTGTCCGTTTGGGACCAAGGCTATTTTTATATTTTTGTTTAGCTGTAATTTTCCTCTTACTCCTTTACTGTACCCACACATATTATATACCGTTTTTTCTTGCCGTTAAATCAACTTTCTAAAGATACCATTATTTTCATCATATCTTATAGTTTACTATAAAAAGAAAATATAAAATACACTTTTTCTAACTTCAACCCCCAAAATCTGTTACACATCTACAACCACCAAAAAAATCCCATGCTAAATAGTTTCTAAATTTTGTCCAGAGTTTAGAAATACCCAATGTTTACATGTTCTTTGCTTTTTTTTTGCAAGTTATAGGGCCATAAATACAAGTAGCACTTTGCTATTTCCAAACCACTTTTTTTCAAAATTAGCGCTAGTTACATTGGAACACTGATATCTTTCAGGACTCCCTGAATATCCCTTGACATGTATATATTTTTTAGAAGACAACCCAAAGTATTGATCTAGGCACATTTTGGTATATTTCATGCCACCATATCACCGCCAAATGCGATCAAATAAAAAAAATTGTTCACTTTTTCACAAATATTTTCACAAACTTTAGGCTTCTCACTGAAATTATTTACAAACAGCTTGTGCAATTATGGCACAAAAGGTTGCAAATGCTTCTCTGGGATCCCCTTTGTTCAGAAATAGAAGACATATATGGCTTTGGTGTTGCTTTTTGGTAATTAGAAGGCCTCTAAATGCCGCTGCGCATCACACGTGTATTATGTCTAGCAGTGAAGGGGTTAATTAGGGAGCTTGTAGGGAGCTTGCACACATGTATTAGGCCCCGCAGTGAAGAGGTTAATTAGGGAGCTTGTAGGGAGCTTGTAGGGTTAATTTTAGCTTTAGTGTAGTGTAGTAGACAACCCAAAGTATTGATCTAGGCCCATTTTGGTATATTTCATGCCACCATTTCACCGCCAAATGTGATCAAATAAAAAAAATCGTTCACTTTTTCACAAACTTTAGGTTTCTCACTGAAATTATTTACAAACAGCTTGTGCAATTATGGCACAAATGGTTGTAAATGCTTCTCTGGGATCCCCTTTCAGAAATAGCAGACATATGGCTTTGGTGCTGCTTTTTGGTAAATAGAAGGCCGCTAAATGATGCTGCGCATCACACATGTATTATGTCTAGCAGTGAAGGGGTTAATTAGGGAGCTTGCAGGGTTAATTTTAGCTTTAGTGTAGAGCAGTGATTTTTAACCTTTTTTTTGCCGTGGCACACTTTTTTACATTAAAAAATCCTGTGGCACATCACCATCCCAAAATTTTAAAAAAATCACACATTGTAGCCTAATACAGCATATATATATATACACATACACACAAACACACACATACTGTATGTATTGTGCTGATATGCCATGCCTCCTACAAACTACCCCTGCACTGGGAGTAAAAAACAAGCAAAGTTTAAAAAATATGTCACACTGTTGTCAGTCTGCCGTGGCACACCTAAGGATCTCTCACGGCACACTAGTGTGCCACGGCACGCTGGTTGAAAAACACTGGTGTAGAGATCAGCCTCCCACCTGACACATCAGACCCCCTGATCCCTCCCAAACAGCTCTCTTCCCTCCCCCACCCCACAATTGTCCCCACCATCTTAAGTACTGGCAGAAAGTCTGCCAGTACTAAAATAAAAGTTTTTTTTATAAATTATTCTGCTGTGTAGGATCCCCCCTTAACCCCCAACCTCCCTGATCCCCCCCCAAAACAGCTCTCTAACCCTCCCCCTCTACCTTATTGGGAGCCATCTTGGGTACTGGCAGCTTTCTGCCAGTAACCAGTTTAAAAAATATAGATTTTATTTCATTTTTTTTGGCTTTTTCTGTAGTGTAGCTTTCCCCCCCCCCCCAAGACCAACTCCCCAGCCCCTCCCAGATCCCTTGGATCTTATATTTACCAATTCCCTCCCCCCTCTCCTCTCTCTCACTTATAACAACAAAAATGTTCCGTAGTGTAGCGGTTCCCACCCGCTCCTGGTCATTAACTGTATTTTTTTAGAAGACGTACCCCGTACGTCGTCGGTCATTAAGGGATTAAAGGGACATGAAACACCATTTTTTTCCTTCCCTGATTCGGATAGAGCTTACAAATTTATAACAGTTTTCAATTTACTTCTGTTATCAAATTTACTTAATTCTCATTATATTCGTTGTTGAAGCGATATCCATCTACGCAGTGGGTGCATTTCTGGAGCAATACATCACAGGAAACAATATTGCCACCTACTGTTCTTGCAATTGTATAACATGGTTATAAAAATTGCTGCCATATATTGCTCTAGTCTCGTGCACACTCCTATACCTTCCTAACTGATTTTTAACAAAGGATACCAGGAGAGAAAAGTAAATTTGAAGATAAAAGTAAATTGGATTTTTTTTTAATTTTACACTATATTTGAATCATGAAATACTTTTGTGCTGTTTTATATCCCTTTAATAACAAGAAAGTGAATACAGAACTGAATAGATCTTGAATAGTTGAGTTCCCCATAGCAGATAATGTAACATCTCAATTACAGCATTTTATAAAATTGCCTTGAGTCAATGAGGCCTATTTATCAAATGTCTGTCGGACCTGATCCGACAGTGCGGATCAGGTCCGACAGACATCGCTGAATGCGGAGAGCAATACGCTCTCCGTATTCAGCATTGCACCAGCAGCTCGTACTCGATTGGGTTGAATTGTGGCGATCTCGGGTTATGGAGCAGCGGTCTTTAGAAGACTCGCCAGAAACACAGGCCCTCAAATTCCGTTCAGAGCTTGATAAATGGGCCTCAATGGGTTCTAAATATATACTGATGATTATTATCCTGTAATCCCTTGTCTGCCAAAGAAAAGTGCAGATAGGTATTGGCAAATGCATCAGAACATATAAAGTGTTGACTAGCGGCTGTATTATTTAGCAAATACTACAATTATTATTATTAGTAGTAGTAATATTATTAATATTATTATTATTATTAATAATAATAATAATAATAATAATAGTTTGCTAAGCATTCAACTTTCATTTGGTAGTAACAGACATGGGCAACAATTACAAGTTTGTATTAGCTTTCTCCTTAAAGACTTCAGTATAAATCTAAGGGAGTCAATATTAAAATTAGAGATGGCCGAATGTTTCTAAAAATTCAAAATTTAAAACGAATTTTGATACATTCGTTCTAATCTAATTTTGAATGTTTAAATCACATTCTAACATTCTATTTTCGAATTTCCGTTTAAGAATTTTTCAATAACATTAGAAAATATTTGTTCAAATAATAGAATGTTTAGCTACTGTATGTATTTTATCACATTCAATTTCGAAATATAATATTCGAGTTTGAAATAGTATTTCTAGTCTACAACTGTATTTTATAAATGTAATATTCGAATTTGAATGCTAACTTCGAATTCGAATGTCACATTCAAATTCAAAATATTATTTCTAGTCATTCGAATTTGAATGTCACATTCGTATTCAAAATAGTATTTCTAGTCTACAACTGTGTTTTATAAATGTAAGTTTCGAATTTTAATGTGACATTCGATTTCGAAAGTGTCATTCGAGTTCGAAAGTGACATTCGAAAACTGTAAATAACATTAGAATTTTTAAATCAAGTTTCTACAATAACATTCGTTCTAACATTCAAATTTGAATATAAACACATTTGCCCACCCCTAATAAAAATATAATGTTTGAAAGATATTTTCAAAATTGTAATGTTGAGATTTATTCTAAAGAAACATTTGAATGGTAGAATTTATGATGAAGCAAAACATTCTATTGACAGTTTTAACCAAGAAAAAAGTTGTTGAATTCTGTCAGTAACGCATTGTCTTAGAATTCTTTCCAACTCTCCTGGCAGCCATAGAATGACATTACCCTTTAATTTACTCATAAAGTAAGGGCTCACATGTACCATATCCGTAACACTATTTCTTCTCTCCCAAGAACCCTGGTGTCCAGAGAACAGTACATATAAGTTGTGTGCCAGTGACTGTGCCCTGACTTGTAGTAGTCTGAACACCAGACTGGAATGCCCTCAAACATGTAAAGAGGGCTGTGTATGCAATGATGGATTTACTTATAATGTTGATAAATGTGTCCCTTTAAACAAGTGCGGCTGCACCTACAATGAACTTTACTACAAGCTTAATGACATTTTTTATCCTACAAATAACTGTGATAAGAAATGTGAGTGTCAACCAGGGGGATCCGTGTATTGTGTCCCACATGTGTGTAGTAAACATGAGACTTGTACAATATGGCACGGAGAAAGGAAGTGTCACCCCACTGGATCAGCGCTGTGCTCAGCAATGGGAGATCCACACTACCGCACATTTGATGGGTTCACATATGACTTTCACGGCAACTGCAGCTATATTCTGGCAAAGAGTTGTCTGCCTGGCACAACAGCTCTGGTCCCATTCACAGTCACAGTGAAGAATAGTGATTTAGAGAACAGTCCCGTTTCTGTCACAAAAACTGTCACAATAAGTGCACATGATGTCCAGATTTCGCTTTTGCAAGGGATGTCTGGGATAGTAAAGGTAAGTCAAAATTCTGCCAATGTTTTTTTTTTTCGGTTTGTGTTTATCTGCACTTGAAACCTCCACATTTTCTTTTGTGATTCAGACAGACCATGCAAAAAAGTTTCCAATTCACTTAGGTAGGTGGTACTTAAGTAGACGTTTGGAGCACTGCATGGCAGTAAATAGTAATGAAATAGGGCAAAATAAACAAATGAATAAATACATGTATTAATTAATTAATCAATCAATCAATTAATTAATTGAGTCATTAATTAAATTTCCTCAAAAACATTAGTGTTGGATAGTTGTAGGAATAAATAAGGTGTTAAAGGGACAGTCTAGTCAAAACGTTCATGATTCAGATAGGACATGCAATTTTAAGCAACTTTCCAATTTACTTGCATGATCACATTTTCTTTGTTGTCTTGGTATTCTTTGTTGAAAGCTAAACCTAGGTAGGCTCATGTGCTAATTTATAAGCCCTTGAAGACCACCTCATATCTCAAGGCATTTTAACAGTTTTCACAGTTAGAGGGTTTTAGTTCATGTATGCCATATAGATAACATTGGGCTCACACAAGTGGAGTTACCTAGGAGTCAGCACTGATTGGCTAAAATGCAAGTCAAAAGTACTTAAATAAGGGGGCAGTCTGCAGAGGCTTAGATACAGGGTAATCACAGAGGTAAAAATTATATTAATATAACTGTGTTGGTTATGCAAAACTGGGGAATGGGTAATAAAGGGGAAAGAACTATCAGCAATTACATTACTAAAACGTATTATTTTTAAGCTTTTTAGTTTGTGTAATGTTAGTGCTTCCCATGACTACATATTTAATTTTTGGTATATTTTAAGTAAAAGTCCAGCAATTAAAACTCCTTCTGCTCCTAGACACTGAATGTGAAAATAAAGAGAAGTTAAGGACACCTGTACTTATTAAAAGTAATAAGGTACACCACACTTCTGTTTGATGTATTAAATCCGTTCAGTAACTGCGCTTCACAGTAAAGTGACTTCATGTGATCATTTAGATGAATTCATATCTTATAGGTCAATGGGCTTTACTTTCATCTACCTTTAAATTTGCTGGACAAAGGCATCTGGGTCTACCAGCACGGTCTTAAGGTGGCTGTGAGAGCTTTCTTTGGAATACAAGTAACATACGACCTGGCCTATACTGTTGATGTAAGAGTTTCCAGTAGCTACAGCGGACAAATGTGTGGGCTGTGCGGTAATTACAATGACAATAACAAGGATGATTTCCAGCTCCCAGATGGATTACTGACAGATGATTTGATAGCATTTGGGAAGTCTTGGCAGGTTGATAAAGATAACCCATGCAGCAGTGGTTGTGGGGGTCCTAAAAATTCCTGTCCTCAATGTGATGATAACAGCCTTTATCAACACAGAAACTCGTGTGGCCTCTTGACAGATCCTGAGGGACCATTTAGTGGTTGTCAAGGTCTTGTAGATCCAACTATGTATTTTAACAATTGTGTGTTTGACATGTGCCAAAGAATGGGACACACAGACATCCTGTGCACCAGTCTGCAAAGCTACGCATCAGCTTGCCAGAATGCCGGCATCAAGCAGCTCAGGTGGAGAAGCCAGAACTTATGTCGTGAGTTGGGGCAAGGGAGGGTCATTATTTGTAAAATCTCATATTCCTCAACCTTTCACCTTTTCTGTATACATAACACATTTTCTCTCTATGCACCTGTTATTAAACTGTTTTTGTAAGGTTGGGTGACCAAAGTCCCTTTTATTCTTCTTCTGACCTCTATCTCCAGCTCTGAGCTGCAGTGCTAACAGTCACTATGAAGTTTGTGCTGATACCTGCTCAAATACCTGCGCCGGAGTAGTGTCTCGAATCATTTGCTCCAAAAACTGTTCAGAGGGATGTCAGTGTGACAATGGTTTTTACCTTGATGGAAACAGATGTGTTTCTCTGAGCAATTGTGGCTGTGTTGTCAACGGACGATATTACCAGGTATATATATATTTTATCTGACAGATATTCCATGCCAGGTTATGGAGTATAGTATTGCTCTGAACTGTAAAGGATCAAACCACTCTTAAAAACGCCACTTCCTCTAAGTAGCGTAAATTGTGATACAAAAGTACAGGGGAGAATTAAGAGGGCGCTAACTAAAACTAAAGATTCCTATATCAAATCATTAATACATTTACCACAAATAAATTTAAAAAGATTATTTATTATAATATTTTATAAAAATCAAATAAAACATTTTTTATATACAATTTGGGACGTCTCTCTTCAATATATGGCATGCACAACTCTAGTTCACTTTAATATGTGTAACTCTATAGAGTCAAAATGTAATATCTAAAATTCCAAAAAAGCTTCAATAAAAATCATTGCACAAATATCCGAAAACAATCTAGAAGTGACATATAGAGGTATTCAACAGCATCAATTAGAACACTGTGACTCCGATATTTTTACCACCTTAAATCAAGTTGATCCCAAGATCGTAACAAGAGTCTTTAAACCAAAGTCTAATACTCTAATACCTTATGATACTCATAAGACTGTATACAAGACGTCATTGTGTTATAATTTGAGAATAGCCAGGTGGATTCACTTTGGTTTAAAGACTCTTGTTACAATCTTGGAATCAACTTGATTTAAGGTGGTAAAAATATTTGACTCTATAGAGTTACACATATTAAAGTGAACTAGAGTTGTGCATGCCATATATTGAAGGGAGACGTCCCAAATTGTATATAAAAAATGTTTTATTTGATTTTTATAAAATATTATAATAAATAATCTTTTTAAATTTATTTGTGGTAAATGTATTATTGATTTGATATAGGAATCTTTAAGTTTAGTTAGCGCCCTCTTAATACTCCCCTAGATATTCCATGCTGTTGGCCAAGAACAGGGTTAAGGGGACATTAAACACTAAGGGCCAGATTACAAGTGGAGCACTAAATATTGTTTTAGTGAAAGCTGTGTAGTGAAAGCTGTGTAATACCAGCGCACTCTAAAGAAATAAAATGTGTGGTTGATATAAGAAATATTTTATTGGGGTGGATGACAGCACAGCATATGGCAATATTTTGAAAGTTAATATTTATGCACAATTCCAAACTTCATATTTGACCATGTCTATATTGTAACTGATTGTAAATGCATCACATATTTAAACATATTAATGTATGGCTTACCTATGAAGACTGTCTTGATACAAACAAGTGTATGTGCTTTGGTCTAAATAAGGATCGTTTAAGACAGAGTAACCTATATAGATGATTTCCTTTGGATAGCAGTGCAAGTAAAACCTTGGGTTTTATGACAGTTTTATATTTTTAACAAGTAGAATGTGCTAATGTACAGCAAGCATTTGTAAAACACAATACGCTAGGCCCATTGTAACTAAAGCATTTTTTTTTCACAGGTAAATGAGTCATTCTTGAAGAGCAGATGCACAGAGCTTTGTACCTGTCAAGAAAAAGGAGTTGTGACTTGTGACCTGTACAATTGTCGTGATCCGAATACATGCAAGACCCTGTTAGATGGATCATACATGTGTAATTAAATGGTGCCGCTATACAATCTAGAGGTTTTTCTCTCCTTTGTCCAACAATCTGAAGACACCAATGTATGCAATTAATACAGAAATACGTACTGCTTTTTTTCCCTCTGAATTTAATGGCTAGCCTTATCCATGAAAACCTAAAGACTTTGTAATTTTTGTCAGTATAAATTTTAATGTGTTGCTTGGTCTGTAAGTTGTAGAAGAAACACAACCTTATTAAATGAGATGTGTAAATAATAAATACATAAAATAGTCACAACATAGTATCTGCATAAATGTAGAACTGAGTGAAATACTGTATGTAAAAAAATAAAAACAATGTATTACTATGAGGAGGATCAAGTGTGAAAAACCTTTGAAAATATTGACGGTTTCTACCAAACATATGGATACACAACCAATCATTACATTGTCTATCTGCACAATTCTGCTTAAAAACCCAAACTAACCATATTTCTACTGGAGCAGAGGATTTTGGGTAAGGATATGCAAAGAAAACCCATAGTGCCCTCAGCTTTTTGCTCCCAGTATATATTTTAAACACAACGAGTGCAATGCTACTCTAGGCAGCTTTAAAGGGTAGTAGGGATGTGACCAGTAAGCAAGAGAAATCCCACATTAACAGCTATTTTGGTCTTGTTAGACCTTTAACAAAACATTAACCTTTTTTGCTTGCTGGATAGAGAAGATGGTGTAGGGCACAGGTGGCAAACCTATGGCACAAGTGCCCAAGGTGGCATTTAAATCAAATCTGTTGGCACTCTTCCTCTAGCCTACCCTCAAACTCTTTTGTTTTATTGGTTGCACTTGTAATCCTAAATAAAGCTTAATAAATAGTACCGTGGGCACTTGAGACATATTTTTCGAAGATTATTACTTATATGGGCACCCAGTCTCCAAAAGGGTCACTACCCCTGGTGAAGGGTATCAAATTTAAACCAGTCTCAGAAGAAGCTAAAGAAAACCTCAACAAACAATGCATAGATTCAATAAAAATGGTTCATAAAACTACTATCTTGCTGAAAAACCTCACTTCAACTTTCAAAAATAGCAAAATTCTAAAAGATTTGTAACTGCCCCTCACCAGAGCAGTGAGTTACAAGTCCAACTCTATTGAGAACTAAGGTCACCGCTATTATCTCACAACCTTTAACTTCTCATTGCATCTATGCCATAGAGCAAGGAAACGGGCTTCACAAAAATGTTTTTAAAACATTACAAAACAAGCAATTAAAAAATAAAAAACACCCTAAATAAAACTGTCCACTCTAATATATGCACAAAAGAAAAAACTTCTAGAGGGCAGAACTATTTCCTGTCATGTAGTGCTTAAAGGGATATGAACCCCACACATTTGTTCAGACAGAACATACAATTTAAAAAAGTTTCCAATTTACTTATATTATCAAATTTGCTTGCTTAGTTCTCATGACATTCTTTGTTGAAGAGATACCTAGGTAGGCATCTGTAGCACTATATGACAGGAAATAGTGCTGCTATATAGTGCTCTTGCAAATGGATACCATTCTTACAAACCTGCTGCCATATAGTGCTCAAAAAATGGGCTAGATCCTAAGCATATGTCTCTGCTTTTCAACAAGAGAACACAGAAGAATTGATAATTGAAGTAAATTAGAAAGTTGTTTAAAACAACATGATCTATCTGAATCTTGAAGAAAAAAACAGGTTTCTTATCCCTTTAAGACATGTGCACACTACCTCGCTAGATAGCTTGTCAACAAAGAATAACATAACAAAACAAATTTGATGATAGAAGTAAATTGGAATGTTTTTATAAAATTGTATTCTCTATCTGCATCATGAAAGAAAAAAAAAATTGGTTTAATGTCCCTTTATTAGCAGGAATCCCCCAGGCTAGAAAATATAGGTAAAGTTAGCCTCAATAAATTTCTAGCATTATTTCACAGTAATCACTTAGCCTCTTGGTAGCCTATCAAACCGTTATTGTTTCTACTGGAATGAGGAATTTGTGGTAATAATATGCAAAGAGTTCCACAATGCCTGCAGCATTAAAACATATTGACCTTTTTTCATGAAAACTTATCTAAACATGTTTAAATTTAACTCAAAACTAACACAGCTGAGTCAATGGTACATCACTTACTAACACTCGGCTAGATTACGAGTTTTAACGCTGCTTTTTAATGCCCGCTGGTATTACAAGCCTGGCAGGTACAGGTGTACCGCTCACTTTTTTTCTGCAACTTTTCCATACCACAAACCCCCTTACGCCAATTGCGCATCCTATCTTTTTAATGGGATTTGCCTAACGCTGGTATTACAAGTCTTGGAGAAAGTGAGCGGTACAGCCTCTACCTCCAAGACTCCTAGTTTTATGGGCTAACGCCGGAACATAAAGCTCTTAACTACAGTGCTACAAAGTACACTAACACCCATAAACTACCTATGAACCCCTAAACCGAGGCCCCCCCCACATCGCAAACACTAAAATAAAAATTTTTAACCCCTAATCTGCCGACCGGACATCGCCGACACCTACATTATATTTATTAACCCCTAAACCCCCCCAACGTCGCCGCCGCCGCCACCTACCTACACTTTTTAACCCCTAATCTGCCGACCGGACATCACCGCCACTATAATAAATGTATTAACCCCTAAACCGCCGCACTCCCGCCTCGCAAACACTATAATAAATTTTATTAACCCCTAATCTGCCGTCCCTAACATCGCCGCCACCTACCTACAATTATTAACCCCTAATCTGCCGCCCCCAACGTCGCCGCTACTATAATAAAGTTATTAACCCCTAAACCTGTCTAACCCTAATACCCCCCTAACTTAAATATAATTTAAATAAATCTAAATAAAATTACTATAATTAAATAAATTATTCCTATTTAAAACTAAATACTTACCTATAAAATAAACCATAAGATAGCTACAATATAATTAATAATTACATTGTAGCTATTTTAGGATTTATATTTATTTTACAGGCAACTTTGTATTTATTTTAACTAGGTACAATAGCTATTAAATAGTTAATAACTATTTAATAGCTACCTAGTTAAAATAATTACAAAATTACCTGTAAAATAAAACCTAACCTAAGTTACAAATATACCTAAAACTACACTATCAATAAATTAATTAAATAAATTAACTGCAATTATCTCAACTAAAATACAATTAAATAAACTAAACTATAGTACAAAAACAAACACTAAATTACAAAAAATAAAAAAATATCACAAGAAGCTTAATCTAATTACACCTTATCTAATCCCCCTAATACAATAAAAAAGCCCCCCAAAATAATACAATTCCCTATCCTAAACTAAATTACAAATAGCCCTTAAAATGGCCTTTTGCGGGGCATTGCCCCAAAGTAATCAGCTCTTTTACCAGCCCTTAAAATGGCCTTTTGCAGGACATTGCCCCAAAGTAATAAGCTCTTTTACCTGTAAAAAAAAAGATATACAATACCCCCCCCCAACAATACAACCCACCACCCACACACCCCTACTCTAAAACCCACCCGATCCCCCCTTAAAGGACCAGTCAACACTGTAGATTTGCATAATCAACAAATGCATGATAAGGAGACAATGCAATAGCACTTAGTCTGAACTTCAAATGAGAAGTAGATTTTTGTTAAATAAATTGCAAAGTTATGTCTATTTCCACTCCCCCTGTACCATGTGACAGCCATCAGCCAATCACAAATGCTTATACATATATTCTGTGAATTCTTGCACATGCTCAATAGGAGTTCGTGACTCAAAAAGTGTAAATATAAAAAGACTGTGCACATTTTGTTAATGGAAGTAAATTGGAAAGTTGTTTAAAATTGCTGCTCTATCTGAATCATGAAGATTAATTTTGACTTGAGTGTCCCTTTAAATAAACCTAACACTACCCCATTGAAGATCACCCTACCTTGAGCCGTCTTCACCCAGCCGGGCCGAACTCTTCATCCGATCCGGGCACAAGTAGTCCTCCAGCCGAGCAGAAGTCTTCATCCGATCGGGGCAGAAGAGGTCCTCCATCCAGCAGAAGTCTTCATCCAAGCGGCATCTTCTATCTTCATCTTTCCGGCGATGAGCTGCTCCATCTTGAAGACCTCCGGCACGGAACATCCATCTCGGCCGTCGACTACCCGACGAATGGCTGGTCCTTTAAATGACGTCATCCAAGATGGCGTCCCTCGAATTCCGATTGGCTGATAGGATTCTATCAGCCAATCGGAATTAAGGTAGGAAAAATCCGATTGGTTGATTTAATCAGCCAATCGGATTGAAGTTCAATCCGATTGGCTGATTGGATCAGCCAATAGAATGCAAGGTTGACGTTGGGGGCGGCAGATTAGGGGTTAATAATTGTAGATAGGTGGCGGCGATGTTAAGGATAGCAAATTAGGGGTTAATAAAATTTATTATAGTGTTTGCGAGGCGGGAGTGCAGCGGTTTAGGGGTTAATACATTTATTATAGTGGCGGCGATGTCCGGTCGGCAGATTAGGGGTTACTAAATGTAGGTAGGTTGCAGCGATGTTGGGGGCAGCAGATTAGGGGTTAATAAAATTTATTATAGTGTGTGCGAGGTGGGAGTGCAGCGGGTTAGGGGTTAATACATTTATTATAGTGGCGGCGATGTCCGGTCGGCAGATTAGGGGTTACTAAATGTAGGTAGGTTGCAGCGATGTTGGGGGCGGCAGATTAGGGGTTAATTAATATAATATAGGTGTTGGCGATGTTAGGGGCAGCAGATTAGGGGTTCATAGGGATAATGTAGGTGGCGGCGGTGTCCGGAGCGGCAGTTTAAGGGTTAATAGTATAATGCAGGTGGCGACGATGTCGGGGACGGCAGATTAGGTGTTAATAAGTGTAAGATTAGGGGTGTTAGACTCGGGGTTCATGTTAGGGTGTTAGATGTAGACTTAGAAAGTATTTCCCCATAGGAAACAATGGGGCTGCGTTAAGAGCTGAACGCTGCTTTTTTGCAGGTGTTAGTTTTTTTTAAGCCGTCTCAGCCCCATTGTTTCCTATGTAGAAAAATCGTGCATGAGCACGTTTTGCCAGCTTACCGCTACCGTAAGCAACGCTGGTATTACAGGTAGAAGTGGAGCTAAATTTTGCTCAATGCTCACTTTTTTGAGGCTAACGCAGCCATTCAGAAAACTTGTAATACCAGCGTTGTTTAAAGTGAGCACTGGAAAAAAAAGGCTCGTTAGCAACGCAAGTTTTTACCGACAAAACTTGTAATCTAGCCGACTGACTCCTGATAAAAAAAACCCTCACACATGTACAGGTGGCCCTCGTTTTACAACGGTTCATTTTACACCATTTCAGAATAACAACCTTTTTTTCCAGTCATGTGACTGCTATTGAAAAGCATTGAGAAGCAGTGCATTTATTAAAATAGCCAGTAGGTGGAGCTGTCCGCTTGTGTTGCAGCAAAGTCAAGCAAGCTGAAATGAATCAGTTTAACCAGACCTGAGCAGATTTCAAAGGAACAAGATCTTCCTGTCTATAAATCAGTCCAGATTGGAATGCATAGAAATAACTGTTTGCAGAAAAATGCAAGTGAAGTCTGTGTTGTGTGATTATTGTATTAGGTTTATAATGCTGTTTAGCAAATGTTTTTGTTCATTTAACTTAGTTTAATTATATATTCTGTGTTGTGTGATTATTTTATTAGGTTTATAATGCTGTTTAGCATTTAAAGTCTTAATTTCAAAGATTTTAAAATAATGTATTGGGGTTACTTATGACAATTTTGAGAGGAGCCTGGAACCTATCTCCCTCATTTCCCATTGACTTACATTATAAACTGGGTTTCAATTTACAACGGTTTCGATTTACAACCATTCCTTCTGGAACCTAACCCCAGCGTAAACTGAGGGCTACCTGTATAGTAATAGAATACTGTAATATGATTGTAATACAAATGATAAAGAAAATGAATACACTGCACTGATGTGCGCTACCCTTTATTTATATAGAAGATTTATTCATCTCTTTATTGTTTCTCTTTGCAATGAGGATGATGGGTATTGTTTTAAAATTCTTCAGACTGTCCCAAATGTTTGCTGTCAATAACTCTGCTGTGCTGATCTCTCATCTTTCAGGGTTTATCAGTTGTAGTGTAAACAGACAGACAGACAGACAGATAGATAGATAGATAGATAGATAGATAGATAGATAGATAGATAGATAGATAGATTGATATATAGATAGATAGATGATAGACAGATAGATAGATAGATAGACAGACAGACAGATATATAGATAGTAGGGATGGGCGAATGTTTCTAAAAATTCGAAATTTAAATCGAATTTTGATACATTCTATTTTCAAATTTTCGCTTTTGAATTTTTCAATAAAATTGAAAATATTCGTTCGAATAATAGAATGTTTAGCTATGTGTTCATTCAATTTCGAAATGTAATATTCGAATTCGAATGTGACATTCAAATTCGAATGTGACATTCAAATTTTAAATAGTATTTCTAGTCTAATACTGTGTTTTAAATGTGATATTCGATTAGAATATGATATTCGATCCAAATGTGACATTCAAATTCGAAATAGTATTTCTAGTATAATACTGTGTTTTATAAATGTAATATTCGAAAACTGTAAATAACATTCGAAAATCGAATTTTTAAGAATATTCGTTCTTATCAACATTCTATTATGTAAATCGAATTTCTACAATAACATTCATTCTAAAATTTGAATTCGGATATAAACACATTCGCCCATCCCTAATAGAGATAGATGATAGACAGACAGATAGATGATAGATAGACAGATAGATACATGATAGATACATGACAGATAGACAGATAGATAGACAGACAGATAGATAGATAAATAGATAGATAGACAGAGAGATAGATAGATGATAGACAGATAGATAGACAGATATTATTTGGAGTAGACAATCCAGGCTTCCTTCTGCAAATCACAAAGCTAGCCACGGTCATTATGTTATAATAAAGTGCATTGTTTTGAGGTAGTTCTCTGCTAAAGCCAGTAGGGACAATATGTAGAAGGGTTAGCCCTGATAAGATTGCAAGTGGATTTCCAGTTTTGAGGATTAGAAAATCAAATTTTTCAAAGCTAAATTACATCAAAAATAGTAAAAAAATAAAAATAAAAGTATATTACTAATTTGTTTTCCTCAGCATAACCAAACATTTTATATTAAATCATCAAGATAATGACAGTACTTGTATTTATGTATGATTTACATTGTACTTTTGCCACTTCAATAAATCATGTTTACAAAATGTGATACAGAAGACCTGCTTAACCAGCCTAAAGACAATAATGTAAATATTTAACATATTCTACTAATTGTAGGTAAATGGAAACTTTCCCCCCAACGGGTTCCACCAGTTCAGTTACAGGGCAAGAAAAACAATCGCAGCAGAAGAAATAAATTCTGTTGGATATTTCTAATGTCAGAATTTACCCAGATGTGATTATTTGTACAATGTTGATTCATTTACTATAATTGTTAAATAAGACACAGTGCTTCTATTAATGATCTTATGGTTATTTATTAGATGTAAATGATAAGACACAGTGCTTCTATTAATGATCTTATAGTTATTTATTAGATGTAAATGATAAGACACAGTGCTTCTATTAATGACCTTATGGTTATTTATTAGATGTAAATAAGACACAGTGCTTCTATTAATGACCTTATGGTTATTTATTAGATGTAAATGATAAGACACAGTGCTTCTATTAATGATCTTATGGTTATTTATTAGATGTAAATGATAAGACACAGTGCTTCTATTAATGAGCATATAGTTATTTATTAGATGTAAATGATAAGACACAGTGCTTCTATTAATGACCTTATGGTTATTTATTAGATGTAAATGATAAGACACAGTGCTTCTATTAATGACCTTATGGTTATTTATTAGATATAAATGATAAGACACAGTGCTTCTATTAATGACCTTATGGTTATTTATTAGATATAAATGATAAGACACAGTGCTTCTATTAATGACCTTATGGTTATGTATTAGATGTAAATGATAAGACACAGTGCTTCTATTAATGACCTTATGGTTATTTATTAGATGTAAATGATAAGACACAGTGCTTCTATTAATGACCTTATGGTTATTTATTAGATGTAAATGATAAGACACAGTGCTTCTATTAATGACCTTATGGTTATTTATTAGATGTAAATGATAAGACACAGTGCTTCTATTAATTATCTTATGGTTATTTATTAGATGTAAATGATAAGACACAGTGCTTCTATTAATGACCTTATGGTTATTTATTAGATGTAAATGATAAGACACAGTGCTTCTATTAATGACCTTATGGTTATTTATTAGATGTAAATGATAAGACACAGTGCTTCTATTAATGATCTTATGGTTATTTATTAGATGTAAATGATAAGACACAGTGCTTCTATTAATGACCTTATGGTTATTTATTAGATGTACATGATAAGATACAGTGCTTCTATTAATGACCTTATGGTTATTTATTAGATGTAAATGATAAGACACAGTGCTTCTATTAATGACCTTATGGTTATTTTTAGATGTAAATGATAAGACACAGTGCTTCTATTAATGACCTTATGGTTATTTATTAGATGTAAATGATAAGACACAGTGCTTCTATTAATGACCTTATGGTTATATATTAGATGTAAATGATAAGACACAGTGCTTCTATTAATGACCTTATGGTTATTTATTAGATGTAAATGATAAGACACAGTGCTTCTATTAATGACCTCATGGTTATATATTAGATGTAAATAAGACACAGTGCTTCTATTAATGACCTTATGGTTATTTATTAGAAGTAAATAAGACACAGTGCTTCTATTAATGACCTTATGGTTATTTATTAGATATAAATGATAAGACACAGTGCTTCTATTAATGACCTTATGGTTATATATTAGATGTAAATAAGACACAGTGCTTCTATTAATGACCTTATGGTTATTTATTAGATATAAATGATAAGACAAAGTGCTTCTATTAATGACCTTATGGTTATATATTAGATGTAAATAAGACACAGTGCTTCTATTAATGACCTTATGGTTATTTATTAGATGTAAATGATAAGACACAGTGCTTCTATTAATGACCTTATGGTTATATATTAGATGTAAATAAGACACAGTGCTTCTATTAATGACCTGATGGTTATTTATTAGATATAAATAAGACACAGTGCTTCTATTAATGACCTGATGGTTATTTATTATATGTAAATGATAAGACACAGTGCTTCTATTAATGACCTGATGGTTATTTATTATATGTAAATAAGACACAGTGCTTCTATTAATGACCTTATGGTTATTTATTAGATATAAATAAGACACAGTGCTTCTATTAATGACCTGATGGTTATTTATTAGATGTAAATGATAAGACACAGTGCTTCTATTAATGACCTGATGGTTATTTATTATATGTAAATAAGACACAGTGCTTCTATTAATGACCTTATGGTTATGTATTAGATGTAAATGATAAGACACAGTGCTTCTATTAATGACCTTATGGTTATTTATTAGATATAAATGATAAGACACAGTGCTTCTATTAATGACCTTATGGTTATTTATTAGATATAAATGATAAGACACAGTGCTTCTATTAATGACCTTATGGTTATGTATTAGATGTAAATGATAAGACACAGTGCTTCTATTAATGACCTTATGGTTATTTATTAGATGTAAATGATAAGACACAGTGCTTCTATTAATGACCTTATGGTTATTTATTAGATGTAAATGATAAGACACAGTGCTTCTATTAATGACCTTATGGTTATTTATTAGATGTAAATGATAAGACACAGTGCTTCTATTAATGACCTTATGGTTATGTATTAGATGTAAATGATAAGACACAGTGCTTCTATTAATGACCTTATGGTTATGTATTAGATGTAAATGATAAGACACAGTGCTTCTATTAATGACCTTATGGTTATTTATTAGATGTAAATGATAAGACACAGTGCTTCTATTAATGACCTTATGGTTATGTATTAGATGTAAATGATAAGACACAGTGCTTCTATTAATGACCTTATGGTTATTTATTAGATGTAAATGATAAGACACAGTGGTTCTATTAATGACCTTATGGTTATTTATTAGATGTAAATGATAAGACACAGTGCTTCTATTAATGACCTTATGGTTATTTATTAGATGTAAATGATAAGACACAGTGCTTCTATTAATGACCTTATGGTTATTTATTAGATGTAAATGATAAGACACAGTGCTTCTATTAATGACCTTATGGTTATTTATTAGATGTAAATGATAAGACACAGTGCTTCTATTAATGACCTTATGGTAATTTATTAGATGTAAATGATAAGACACAGTGCTTCTATTAATGACCTTATGGTTATTTATTAGATGTAAATGATAATACACAGTGCTTCTATTAATGACCTTATGGTTATTTATTAGATGTAAATGATAAGACACAGTGCTTCTATTAATTATCTTATGGTTATTTATTAGATGTAAATGATAAGACACAGTGCTTCTATTAATGACCTTATGGTTATTTATTAGATGTAAATGATAAGACACAGTGCTTCTATTAATGACCTTATGGTTATTTATTAGATGTAAATGATAAGACACAGTGCTTCTATTAATGATCTTATGGTTATTTATTAGATGTAAATGATAAGACACAGTGCTTCTATTAATGACCTTATGGTTATTTATTAGATGTAAATGATAAGACACAGTGCTTCTATTAATGACCTTATGGTTATATATTAGATGTAAATGATAAGACACAGTGCTTCTATTAATGACCTTATGGTTATATATTAGATGTAAATAAGACACAGTGCTTCTATTAATGACCTTATGGTTATTTATTAGATGTAAATGATAAGACACAGTGCTTCTATTAATGACCTTATGGTTATATATTAGATGTAAATAAGACACAGTGCTTCTATTAATGACCTTATGGTTATTTATTAGATGTAAATGATAAGACACAGTGCTTCTATTAATGACCTTATGGTTATATATTAGATGTAAATAAGACACAGTGCTTCTATTAATGACCTGATGGTTATTTATTAGATATAAATAAGACACAGTGCTTCTATTAATGACCTTATGGTTATTTATTAGATGTAAATGATAAGACACAGTGCTCCTATTAATGACCTTATGGTTATATATTAGATGTAAATGATAAGATACAGTGCTTCTATTAATGACCTTATGGTTATTTATTAGATGTAAATACGACACAGTGCTTCTATTAATGAGCATATAGTTATTTATTAGATGTAAATGATAAGACACAGTGCTTCTATTAATGACCTTATGGTTATTTATTAGATGTAAATGATAAGACACAGTGCTTCTATTAATGACCTTATGGTTATTTATTAGATGTAAATGATAAGATACAGTGCTTCTATTAAAGAGCTTATGGTTATATATTAGATGTAAATGATAAGATACAATGCTTCTATTAATGACCTTATGGTTATTTATTAGATGTAAATGATAAGATACAGTGCTTCTATTAATGAGCTTATGGTTATATATTAGATGTAAATGTTAAGACACGGTGCTTCTATTAATGACCTTATGGTTATTTATTAGATGTAAATGATAAGACACAGTGCTTCTATTAATGACCTTATGGTTATTTATTAGATGTAAATGATAAGATACAGTGCTTCTATTAAAGAGCTTATGGTTATATATTAGATGTAAATGATAAGATACAGTGCTTCTATTAATGACCTTATGGTTATTTATTAGATGTAAATGATAAGATACAGTGCTTCTATTAATGAGCTTATGGTTATATATTAGATGTAAATGTTAAGACACGGTGCTTCTATTAATGATCTTATGGTTATATATTAGATGTAAATGATCAGACACAGTGCTTCTATTAATGACCTTATGGTTATTTATTAGATGTAAATGATAAGACACAGTGCTTCTATTAATGATCTTATGGTTATTTATTAGAAGTAAATAAGACACAGTGCTTCTATTAATGAGCTTATGGTTATATATTAGATGTAAATTATCAGACACAGTGCTTCTATTAATGAGCATATGGTTATTTATTAGAAGTAAATAAGACACAGTGCTTCTATTAATGACCTTATGGTTATTTATTAGATGTAAATGATAAGACACAGTGCTTCTATTAATGAGCATATGGTTATTTATTAGAAGTAAATAAGACACAGTGCTTCTATTAATGACCTTATGGTTATTTATTAGATGTAAATGATAAGACACAGTGCTTCTATTAATGACCTTATGGTTATTTATTAGATGTAAATGATAAGACACAGTGCTTCTATTAATGACCTTATGGTTATTTATTAGATGTAAATGATAAGACACGGTGCTTCTATTAATGAGCTTATTGTTATTTATTAGATGTAAATGATAAGACACAGTGCTTCTATTAATGACCTTATGGTTATGTATTAGATGTAAATAAGACACAGTGCTTCTATTAATGACCTTATGGTTATTTATTAGATGTAAATGATAAGACACTGTGCTTCTATTAATGATCTTATTGTCATTTATTAGATGTAAATTATAAGACACAGTGCTTCTATTAATGATCTTATTGTCATTTATTAGATGTAAATGATAAGACACAGTGCTTCTATTAATTATCTTATGGTTATTTATTAGATGTAAATAAGACACAGTGCTTCTATTAATGAGCATATAGTTATTTATTAGATGTAAATGATAAGACACAGTGCTTCTATTAATGAGCATATAGTTATTTATTAGATGTAAATGATAAGACACAGTGCTTCTATTAATGATCTTATGGTTATTTATTAGATGTAAATGATAAGACACAGTGCTTCTATTAATGTGCATATGGTTATTTATTAGATGTAAATGATAAGACACAGTCGGCTAAATTACGAGTTGTGCATTAGGGTAAATTGGAACAGCCAATAGGCTGATCGGAACAGCCAATAGAATGCTAGCTCAATCTGATTGGCTGATTGGATCAGCCAATCGGATTGAACTTGAATCTGATTGGCTGATTCAATCAGCCAGTCAGATTTTTCCTACCTTAATTCCGATTGGCTGATAGAATCCTATCAGCCAAATGGAATTCGAGGGACGCCATCTTGGATAACGTCCCTTAAAGGAACCTTCATTCGTTGGGAGTCGCCGGAAGAAGAGGATGGATCCGCATCGGCTGCTTCAAGATGGTCCCGCTCCGCGCCGGATGGATGAAGATGGAAGACGCCGCCTGGATGAAGATGTCCACTGGTCCGGATGTCCTCTTCTTGCTGGATAGGATGAAGACTTCGGAGCCTCTTCTGGACCTCTTCTTGCCGGATAGGATGAAGACTTCGGAGCCTCTTCTGGACGGATCGGTGATACCCGGCGTGGTGAAGATAAGGTAGGGAGATCTTCAGGGGCTTAGTGTTTTTTAAGGGGGGTTTGGGTTAGATTAGGGGTAAGTGGGTGGCGGGTTGTAATGTTGGGGGGGTATTGTATGTTTTTTTAAAATGCAAAAGAGCTGTTTACTTTGGGGCATGCCCCGCAAAAGGCCCTTTTAAGGGCTGGTAAGGTAAAAGAGCTGTAAACTTTTTATTTTAGAATAAGGTAGGGCATTTTTTTATTTTGGGGGCTTAGAGTAGATGTAATTAGTTTAAAATTCTTGTAATCTTTTTTTATTTTTTGTAATTTAGTGTTTGTTTGTTTTTTGTAATTTAGTTTAGTTGATTTAATTGTAGATAATTGTAGGTAGTTTATTTAATTAATTTATTGATAGTGTAGTGTTAGGTTTAATTGTAACTTAGGTTAGGATTTATTTTACAGGTAATTTGGTAATTATTTTAACTAGGTAGCTATTAAATAGTTATTAACTATTTAATGGCTATTGTACCTGGTTAAAATAAATACAAAGTTGCCTGTAAAATAAATCTAAATCCTAAAATAGCTACAATATAATTATTCATTATATTGTAGCTATATTAGGGTTTATTTTACAGGTAAGTATTTAGCTTTAAATAGGATTAATTTATTTAATAAGATTTATTTTATTTTGTTAGATTTAAATTATATTTAACTTAGGGGGATGTTAGGGTTAGACTTAGCTTTAGGGGTTAATACATTTATTATAGTAGCGGTGAGGTCCGGTCGGCAGATTAGGGGTTAATACTTGAAGTTAGGTGTCAGCGATGTTAGGGAGGGCAGATTAGGGGTTAATACTATTTATTATAGGGTTTTTGAGGCTGGAGTGAGTCAGTTTAGGGGTTAATACATTTATTATAGTGGCGGCGAGGTCCGGTCGGCAGATTAGGGGTTAATAAGTGTAGGTAGGTAGCAGCGACGTTGGGGGTGGCAGATTAGGGGTTAATAAATATTACGTAGGTGTCGGCAATGTTAGGGGCAGCAGATTAGGGGTACATAGGGATAATGTAGGTTGCGGCGGTGTGCGGTCGGCAGATTAGGGGTTAAACAATTTAAATATAGTGGCGGCGATGTGGGGGGACCTCGGTTTAGGGGTGCATAGGTAGTTTATTGGTGTTAGTGTACTTTAGAGCACAGTAGTTAAGAGCTTTATGAACCAGCGTTAGCCCATAAAGCTCTTAACTCCTGACTTTTTTCTGCGGCTGGAGTTTTGTCGTTAGAGTTCTAACGCTCACTTCAGCCAAGACTCTAAATACCGGCGTTAGGAAGATCCCATTGAAAAGATAGGATATGCAATTGGCGTAAGGGGATCTGCGGTATGGAAAAGTCGCGGCTGGAAAGTGAGCGTTAGACCCTTTCCTGACTGACTCTAAATACCAGCGGGCGGCCAAAACCAGCGTTAGGACCCCTTAACGCTGGTTTGGACGGCTAACGCAGAACTCTAAATCTAGCCGAGTGCTTCTATTAATGATCTTATGGTTATTTATTAGATGTAAATGATAAGACACAGTGCTTCTATTAATGATCTTATGGTTATTTATTAGATATAAATGATAAGACACAGTGCTTCTATTAATGATCTGATTGTTATTTATTAGATGTAAATGATAAGACACTGTGCTTCTATTAATGACCTTATGGTTATTTATTAGATGTAAATGATAAGACACGGTGCTTCTATTAATGATCTTATGGTTAATTATTAGATGTAAATGCTAAGACACGGTGATTCTATTAATGGTATTAAGTGTATGGCCTTCTAGTGGAAAGGAGAACATTAGTTAAAGTTTAGGTTAGCGGTAAGTTAGCAACTATGTTACAAAGTTATTAGTGGTTTTTAGCTTACCAGATTTAAGCCCAGGGAGTCAGGGCTCTGCCTCTTTTTCCTGGTGACTACAGTCTGGAAGTTTTCTCAGTTTTCTGTGGTAGCTTTTTCAAAGTCACTGGTTTGCAGTATGTACCATGCCAGAAGGACCAGGACAGCGCTTAAGCGATTCAGGGACGCTACGTATCCTCCTTCCCATGGACAGGCTGCTGAGTATTGATGAGGATGTGATTCCTCCATCAGGCATGTCCCCATCCACTTCCACTTCATCCCCATCCCAAGTCACCCAGGATTCCCTGTCACCTTCCCAGTCATTGTTCCCAGATGAGGAGCCTCCCTCTCAGAATTCGGGGATCAAGGATCAGAGGGTGTAAGTCAGGAAAGGCCCCCTCCCATCCTAGAGCAGGTGCTATCAGTCGGCATAGGGGCTTTGACATCCTCCGGGATGACAGCGGAGGCGGCTGCAGCAGTGGTAGGCCTGTTCAGGGCCTTCACTTTGGTGATGCCATTTGCGGCCTCTTCCCATTCCCCCACCCCCCATGTGGCAGTACACCAGCCTCCACCCACCCAATCACCTCAAATGTGGTGGCTACCCACCCATCCACCTTCCAACTGTCTGATCCTCTGGGCCTTGGTCCGGTAGGCCATAACATAGCATTGAGCTCCGTCTCCACTTCCAGTTTAGCGCTCCTGGCATCCCGCGCAGATGACATCCTTTCTGGAAGTGACGCGTGTGGGGTTGGAGCGGCCGGACGTGGACATGAAAGAATGCAGAAAAGGCCAGCAACGGATGATGGTGCAGGTCAGCGTGGAGTGTCCAGGCCTAGAGGCTCCACTGCGCAACGCTCTGCAGTCTTGCTGAGAAGGGTTCGGTCTGTTTCAGCTGCGATAAAGAGGTGTTCCACAGCAGGGGCACTGAGGTTTACACTAGACCACCAGGTAGTCAGGGAGCAATCTTGCGGACCTGCTACATGGGTCAACCGGGCACTGGGGGTTGTACAAGGGGCATGAGGGCTTCATCCCAGCGTGCCAGACTGATAGCCGTGGGTAGGGGCTTGCAGAACCAGGGCAGAGCAGGTGCAGGATTATCAGACCCTACATTTGCTAGTGCAGGAGGGTGATGCAGAGAAAAGGGATATGGAGATAGAGGTGGGTGCTGTGGTATCAACTCCATGGGACAGGGGCGAGGGGGGTTCAGGTGGATCTGTGCATGGCCTGGATACTCCCCTTTCATTCTCATCTCCCTTTCAGGTGTTACCGGGACAGATGCCGCAGCATGGTGGAGCTGAGCTGATGGACAGCAATGCAGCATCGTTCCCCAACACTTTGGGAGCCCCTTCTTCCTCGTCGGTGCAGAACAGCAACTTGAAGGGAGTGCTAGCTGGCGGTAAGAGTCTGCATAACACTCACCTACATACATTTTCTGAGGATTTTAGCTCAGACAAAGACACAGATGGGGAGGGCACTAGGACTCAACACTTAAGGCCATAGGCACATGTTTTGCATGCTTAAGGCAATTATGGGATATATAGGTCAGACTGGGGGTCCTTTCAGCTTCCCCTCACTTTGCAGTTTGCAGAGTCAAGTTTAAGGGTGGTGCCGGCTCAGACGTCTGGGGTGGCGTTTCCGGCAGCACCTGTCACACAGAGTCTGCCTGAAAGCACACACGCAGCCTGTAATGCAGTGGTGCAAGGGGATAAATTTCTTTGCAAGGTGCATTTATTGCACTCTCACTTAAAGCCAAAAACGGTCAAAAAGATTAGGGATGGTAGATCTGTCAATATTTTTGAGTTATCCAGGGAAGCTTATAGAGCGAAGGAGCGTAGCAAGGATGGCACAGGGCCTAACAACGTAAAACGGCTGAACACCTTTGACGAGTGCCGGCGCTGTTTCCGGGTCTTCGCTTCCTGCATTATTGAACAATGGCCAGGCCAAGCGCTGGGCCTGTTCAAGTATATGGAAGTGATTGAGGGGGTGTGGCGCAATTACGACGCTGAGTTCCACCAAAAAAAGTCAGACGGGCAACTCCCTGCTGACTTTTGGCTCTAAGGACATAGACTTGTGGTCCGGTCTTGGGCCCGAATAAGCCCCTTGTCCGGTCCCAGTATTTAATGTGGGAGTGGCCAAGCCCCAGACCCCCACAAAACGGCGGGGGAGGGAGTGTTGGAAATTCAATGAGAAGCAGTGTGAAAGAGGAGCATCGTGCTCCTTTCGTCATGTCTGCATGTACTGCGGGGGCCAGCATGCCGGGGTTGAGTGTCAAAGATGGACAGCATGTAAGGCCCCCCAGTGAGGGCCCGCTAGCAACAAGGGGGCCAACTCTGCTGAAGATGACCGCAATTAGGACGTGGTTGGCAGCTTATCCTGATAGGGAGGCCACTGATCTGTTGCTGGGATGGATTCAAGAGGGTTTTAGGATCTCTACGTCAGGGGCAGTTGCGGGGTCTCAAACACATCGCAATCTGAAGTCCGCATATGAGTTCCCAACAATAGTTAGGGAGAAGCTGGCTAAAGAGTTAGCACTGGGTCGTGTAGCAGGGTCCCTTTGCAGAACCCCCGCTGCCTTCACTGGTCATCTCCCCATTGGGGGTGCTGCCCAAGAAGGAGGAAGGGAAGATCCACCTCATACAGCATCTGTCATATCCAAAAGGCAGATCTGTGAATGATGCAATCGACCCGGAAATCAGCTCTGTGAAGTACCAGTCTTTTGACCAAGCGCTGGGTTTGGTTAGGCAGGTAGGTCGACGGGCACTGTTTCCCAAACCTCAAAATACCTATAAATACACCCCTCACCACACTCACAATTCAGTCTAATAATCGTTTAAATGCTGTTTTTAAACCTCCTGTGGTTTCCCCAGGTGTTTTTCCCATTCCTGAGGCCATTTCTGATATGATTTCTAGGGAATGGAATAAGCCTGGTACTTCCTTTATTCCTTCTTCAAGGTTTAAGAGATTGTATCCTTTACCAGCAAAATCTATAGAGTTTTGGGAAAAGATCCCCAAAGTTGATGGGGCTATTTCTACTCTTGCTAAACGTACCACTATTCCTATGGAAGATAGCACTTCCTTTAAGGATCCTTTAGATAGGAAGCGTGAATCTTATCTAAGGAAGGCCTATTTATATTCAGGTCATCTTCTCAGACCTGCTATTTCTTTGGGTGATGTTGCGACTGCATCAACTTTCTGGTTGGAAAATTTAGCGCAACATGAATTGGATTCTGACATATCTAGCATTGTTCGCTTACTGCAACATGCTAATCATTTTATTTGTGATGCCATTTTTGATATTATCAAAATTGATGTTAGATCCATGTCTTTAGATGTATTAGCTAGAAGAGCTTTGTGGCTTAAATCTTGGAATGCTGATATGACATCTAAATCTAGATTACTATCTCTTTCTTTCCAAGGTAATAATTTATTTGGTTCTCAGTTTGATTCTATTATTTCAACTATCACTGGAGGAAAAGGAGTTTTTTTGCCTCAGGATAAAATACCTAAGGGTAAATCTAAGGCTTTTAACCGTTTTCGTTCCTTTCGTCAGAATAAGGAACAAAAACTCAGTCCTCCTCCCAAGGAATCTGCTTCCAGTTGGAAGCCTTCCTCAAATTGGAATAAATCCAAGCCATTTAGGAAACCAAAGTCTGCCCCTAAGTCTGCATGAAGGTGCGGCCCTCATTCCAGCTCAGCTGGTAAGGGGCAGATTAAGGTTTTTCAAGGATTTTTGGATAAAATCTTTCCAAAATCATTGGATTCAGAGCATTGTCTCTCAAGGGTATCGAATAGGATTCAAAGTAAGACCTCATGTGAGAAGATTTTTTCTCTCACACATTCCTGTAAATCCAGTAAAAGCTCAGGCTTTTCTGAAGTGTGTTTCAGACCTGGAGTCTTCAGGGGTAATCATGCAAGTTCCTCCTCAGGAACAAGGTTTGGGGTTTTATTCAAACCTATTCATTGTACCAAAGAAAGAAAATTTGTTCAGACCAGTTCTGGATCTGAAAATTTTGAATCGTTATGTAAGAGTACCAACTTTCAAGATGGTGACTATAAGGACTATTCTGCCTTTTGTTCAGCAAGGACATTATATGTCCACAATAGACTTGCAGGATGCATACCTTCATATTCCGATTCATCCAGAACACTATCAGTTTCTGAGATTCTCTTTTCTAGACAAGCATTACCAATTTGTTGCTCTTCCATTTGGCCTAGCAACAGCTCCAAGAATCTTTTCAAAGGTTCTGGGTGCCCTACTATCTGTAATCGGAGAACAGATCAACACTTCTATCCCTTTAATCTACCACTATTATATGGACACTTTCCAGAACTGATATGGTAGATTTGTTTAACCAGACTCACAAGTACATTACCATTTTGTAATTTTTGTATATATTTCCATTATCAGCGCGCTTTTCTATCCCTTTACTGGGATACGACCATTTCCGAGTCAGCAGAGTTTGCAGGGCTAGTGCAAATTGATCCAAGTGGTGATCCTGTTCATCCATCCTGGAAATCATGGTAGGTAAAGGTGGATTATTAGCACCATCAGGATTCATGGCCCTTGCGTAATGTCAGGGTGCCAGGAATCAGACTGAGACGAGAAGTGCAAAAATAATCACACCTTTATTAATAACAAAAAAACCATAAAAAGTCCACAAGTCAAATAACAAGCCAGGAGTCAAAGCCAGAGCTTGTAGTCAGACGAGCCGAGTCAGGAGCCAAAGCAAGTAGTCAGACGAGCCAAGTCAGGAACCAGGAGGGACGTCAGACAGCCAGGTAATACACAGGAATTCACAAAAAGATCTGAGACAACGCAAGGGCAAAGCATACTGAACAGAGGCCCTTTAAATAATAAGTGATGACATCACAATTCTTAGACTGCAACCTGTCTCTCACGGATGATGTACAACAGTCTGGCCATAAGAGGGCGTGCAGGAAATAAGCAGCATCACACACTCTGCACCAGATTCAGCAAGAAAAGGTAAACAAAATGGCTGCCAGCAGTACATGGCAAACAAAGCATTGAAAAAAACCCTGACAGGCATTTAGATGGGCATTGCCCTTAAAAGTGCATTTAACTCTTTTACATTGTCCAAACCCTAAGCTAAAAATAAAACCCACCCAATAAATCCTTAAACAAACCTAACACTAACCCCCGACGATCCACTTACAGTTTTTGAAGACCGGACATCCATCCTCATCCAGGCGACAGAAGTCTTCATCCAAGCAGGCAGAAGTCCTCATCGAAGCTGGCAGAAGTCTTCATCCAGACGAGATCGTCTATCTTCATCCATCCGGCGCGGAGCAGGTCCATCTTCATGACATCTGGCGTGGAGCATCCTCTTCTTCCGATGGTCGCTGAAGAATGAAGTTTCCCTTTAAGTGACGTCACCCAAGATGGCGTCTCTTGCATTCCAATTGGCTGATAGAATTCTATCAGCCAATAGGAATTAAAGGTTAAAAAAATCCTATTGGCTGTGGCAATCAGCCAATAGGTTTGAGCTTGCATTCTATTGGCTATTCCAGTCAGCCAATAAAATGCAAGCTCAATCCTATTGGCTGATTGCAACAGCCAATAGGATTTTTTCCAATTTAATTCCTATTGGCTGATAGAATTCTATCAGCCAATCGGAATGTAAGGGATGCCATCTTTGATAACGTCACTTAAAGGGAAACTTCATTCTTCAGCGACCATCAGAAGAAGAGGATGCTCCGCGCCAGATGTCATGAAGATGGACCCGCTCCGCGCCGGATGGATAAAGATAGAAGATGCCGTCTGGATGAAGACTTCTGCCCGCTTGAAAGAAGACTTCTGCTGCCTGGATGAGGATGGATGTCCGGTCTTCGAAAACTGTAAGTGGATTGTCAGGGGTTAGTGTTAGTTTTTTTTTTAAGGGTTTAGTAGTTGGGTTAGCTTAGGTTTATTTAAGTAGAATTTTATTTGGGGGGTTTGGTTGTGTGGGTGGTTGGTTTTACTGTTGGGGGGTTGTTTGTATTTTTTTTTACAGGTAAAAGAGCTGATTTCAAAAAGCCCTTTTTAGGGCCATTGGTAGTTTAGTGTAGGCTAGGGTTTTTTTTATTTTGGGGGGGGGTGCTTTTTTATTTTGATAGGGCTATTAGATTAGGAGTAATTCATTTTTATTTTTGATAATTTTGTTTTTTATTTTGTGTAATTTAATGTTTATTTTTTTGTTGTAATGTAGATACTTGTATTTTATTAATTTAATTTATTTTATTTTATTGTAATATTAGGTTTTAGTTTAAGGCAGGTTAGGTTTTATTTTACAGGTAAATTTGTATTTATTTTAGCTAGGTAGTTAGTAAATAGTTAATAACTATTTACTAACTAGTCTACCTAGTTAAAATAAATACAAACTTACCTGTGAAATAAAAATAAAACCTAAGCTAGCTACAATGTAACTTTTATTTATTTTGTAGCTAGCTTAGGTTTTATTTTATAGGTAAGTATTTAGTTTTAAATAGGAATTATTTAGGTAATAATTTTAAGTTTAATTTAAATTTATTTTAATTATATTTAAGTTGGGGGGTTAGGATTAGGTTTAGGGGTTAATATATTTATGTAGTGATGTGGGAGGCCAGAGGTTTAGTGGTTAATAGGTTTATTAATGCAGCGGTGTGGGCGGACGGCAGATTAGGGGTTAATAATCTTTATATAGTGGTTGCGATGCGGGAGGTCGGCGGTTTAGGGGTTAATAGGTTTATTAAAGTGTCGACGATGTCGGGGGAGCGGCGGAATAGGGGTTAATAATGTTATTTTAGTATTTGCGATGCGGGAGGGCCTCGGTTTAGGGGTTAATAGGTAGTTTATGGGTGTTAGTGTACTTTTTAACACTTTAGTTATGAGTTTTATGCTACTGCTTTGTAGTGTAAAACTCATAACTGCTGACTTTAGATGGCGGTACGGATCTTGTCATTTTAGGCTGTACCGCTCACTTTTTGGCCTTACAGCAAAACTCGTAATAACGGCGCAATGGGAGTCCCATTGAAAAATTACTTTTTTAAAAGTGTGGTACTGACGTTGCGTGGTGGCCAAAAAGGTGTGCGGTACAGCTATTCTGACAAGACTTGTAATAGCGGCGTTAGGGAAAAAGCATTGTTATGAAGCTTTTTCACTCATAACGCAAAACTTGTAATCTAGCTGTCTCTTAATAAAAATTAGATAGAACAATGCAATATTTTTTTTAACAAACTCAACCTCACCTGTGCGAGTGTGTGTCTCTCTGCTGCTGTTGCAGCCGCCTGAGCTTGTGTTTCTTTCCCCGCCCACCCCACCAAGAGGAAATGTTGCGGCGCCGGTGTTCTAAAGTTAGTTGTCTACCGCGTAGGAATGTGACTACCGCGTCACTTCCGGTGACTTTAATCAGCTGCTGGAGGTTTGTGGCACTCACTGCTCATGCGCTAGAGGCCCAATCTCCTACAAACAGCTGTTTAAGGCAGAATAGGTGACAACTTACTTTAGAACACCGGTGTTCTAAAGTAAGTTGTCTACCGCATAGGAATTGCCACCTGATCGCTCTGTCCTTCTCTCCATAACACAGATTTTATTTTGCAATAATTTTGAAATAGTTTTTACTTGCTGTATTCACTTCCGGTGACGTGTAGTCAGCTGCTGGAGGGTTGTGGCACACTCTGCGCATGTTTAAGGCACAATAAACAGCACTCACTGGAGACCCAACCTGCTACAAACAGCTGTTTAAGGCAGAATAGGTGACAACTTACTTTAAGTTGTCTATCGCGTAGGAATTGCCACCTGATCTCTCTGTCCTTCTCTCCATAACACAGAATTTATTTTGCAATAATTTTGAAATAGTTTTTACTTGCTGTATTTAGTTCCTTTTTCGCCGTTCTATACCTTTATAGCAATATCTCAAATTAGTCAACGCTGTACTGTGCTGAATTTTTGTGTTTTCTGAATGATCATTTCCTAAAGCCTCCAATATAATCCTCAGACGTTTTTACCTCGTTATGAATTATCTTCTTGCTTCCACCAATGTCTAATTAGCTCAGACTGAAGTACTTATAACAAGTCCTGGAAACGAAACTCCCGTTACAGTCCCCATGTGATTGGTGGTTGTTCCGTGAGAGCAAATAGGTGTGTTGTATAGTAACAGTAATATCATAACGAGGTAAAAACATCTGAGGATTATATTGGAGGCTTTAGGAAAGGATCATTCAGAAAACACAAAAATACAGCACGGTACAGCGTTGGCTTATTTGAGATATTGCTATAAAGGTATAGAACGGCGAAAAAGGAACTAAATACAGCAAGTAAAAACTATTTCAAAATTATTGCAAAATAAATTCTGTGTTATGGAGAGAAGGACAGAGAGATCAGGTGGCAATTCCTACGCGATAGACAACTTAAAGTAAGTTGTCACCTATTCTGCCTTAAACAGCTGTTTGTAGCAGGTTGGGTCTCCAGTGAGTGCTGTTTATTGTGCCTTAAACATGCGCAGAGTGTGCCACAACCCTCCAGTAGCTGACTACACGTCACCGGAAGTGACGCGGTAGTCAAATTCTTATGGTAGACATCTTAATTTAAGACACCGGCGCATGACATGCACGTGACCGTGTCCTCTCCAATATGGCCGCGGAGAAATAACAATGGGCCAACCTTCTAGCAAAAAAGGTCCTCTCCTCTGGCTCTGAGTCCTGACCTCTGCTCTCTCAGATCAATGATCCGATCAAAAGTTCAGTCCGGGCCTGGTATTACATAATAATTATTCACAATAAATAAGTAATAAAATAATAAATATAAAATAATGCGCGCGCGGTGGGTGGGGCTAAACTACTGCATGGCCTACAGGGCATTTGCCCGGTATGCCCGACGTTCAGTCCGGGCCTGTATCTATCTATCTTTCTATCTATTTATATATCATGTATTTATCTATCTATCTATCTATCTATCTATCATCTATCTATCTTTCTATCTATTTATATATCATGTATTTATCTATCATCTATCTAACATCTATCTATCTATCTATCTATCTATTTTTTTTTAAATAGTTTTTTAATTACATCTGCATCATATTTCCAGGCTAATCTTTGCTTTGAAAATATTATTATGTCCAGCATCTAGTGTTTAATGTTCCTTTTAATCTAATGGGTAGATTTTATTGTCCCTGAAATTTAGTTTAAATATAAATGATCTCTTAAAAACTAAAAGCAATAATGATATAAAACAACAGTGATATTTGACATATGGAAATTTAGTGAACATGTGGATAGGAAACTGTACCTTTTTTCCATGGCAGCTGAATTCTTTTATAATGAACTTTAATGAGACATAGGGCAACATTTATCGTTATTGCAGGCAGACTGGTTCAAAAGTAGGGAACCTTCAATCCCCACTTACGTTGCTGTATCGCATCGGAAATGTAACATTGCACAAGAGGGTTCTTGTGCAGTGTTGCCCCTGCAGGGAATGTCAGTCTCCCTGAACGAGCAAGTGCCAGGGTAACAGTTTCTCGCCAACTCTGAGGTAGCTTCTTAAATATATGGCTGCAGACTCACTCATGCAAGCTTGTTCTGCATAGCCTAAAAAGTCATAAATGTACCCTATAGAGGCAGCTCTGTTTTAATATAAACTAATTTAAATTACAGGTGTCATTAAATAATATTTTTCTTAAATAACCGGTAGAGCCTGTTTTGTCAGATGTTTAGTAAAGAGTTACACAATCCATGATTCACTTACTAAAATCTTTAAGTGCCAGTGGATTAGTATCATAGTAAACCTGCTTGCAGCAATTAGTGTGTTTATCCTAGCGCAAACTGTGCCCTAAGGGATAGTAAAAGCACCAGCATGCTGTGAATATATTATACAACACTTGTTAGCAATATCTTATCAAAACCATTGTAAATAAGCTTGTAGATCACGGTATGGACACATTGAGATTTTAATATAAGGGGCAAGATTACAAATACGGCGTCGCCCGCAAAAACCACTGACGCCGTTTTTTACGCGGTGTTGGTATTACATATACGGCGCTGCATTTAAATGAGGCGCATATATTTCACCAGTCACCCGCAAATTTTACTCCCATAAACTAACATAGAACCGCCTTGCAAATCGCCATTACATATTCAGCGCAAGGACTTACGCAGCGAAAATTGAGAAATTTTACTCCATTTTCACCTTGCCGCACATAGGCAAGCGCAGCAAGCCTTACGCTGAAAATGTGAGCACCGTAAATCCCGTAACTGCCTGAAAATATTAACTAACACCTAATGCATGCGCAATATCTATATACCTGTCAACCGCAATCCCCCACCGCAAATTGCCATTACATATTCAGCGCAAGGACTTACGCAGCGAAAATTGAGAGATTTTACTCCATTTTCACCTTGCCGCACATAGGCAAGCGCAGCAAGCCTTACGTTGAAAATGTGAGCACCGTAAATCCCGTAACTGCCTGAAAATATTAACTAACAACTAATGCATGCGCAATATCTATATACCTGTCAACCGCAATCCCCCACCGCTAAAGCTAATAAAGTATATTAACCCCTAATCCGCCATTATTCCACATCGCTATAAACCTAATAAATGTATTAACCCCTAATCCGCCATTAAACCACATTGCAATAAACCTAATAAATGTATTAACCCAATCCGCCATTAACCCATATCGCAATAAACCTAATAAAGCTATTAACCCCTAATCCGCCATTAACCAACATCATAATAAACCTAATAAAACTAATAACCCCTAATCCACCAAACCCCCACAACGCAAATAACTAATTAGATTACTAAGCCCCCTAACCTAACACTCCCTAAATTAACCCCAATTACCAAAAATTAAAAAAAATACTGTTACAATTAAAATAAAAAAGCTAACTTAAAAAAGGAAGATAAATAAAATAAAAAAGTCTAACATCACATAAAATAATAAACCAAATTAGCCAAAATAAAAAAATTAAACCTAATCCCTATTAAAATAAAAGTGCCCCCCCCCCAAATAAAAACCCTTAAAGGGCCTTTTGTAGGGTATTGCCCTAAGTTAAGCAGCTCTTGTACCTTAAAAAATACTAAGTCCCCCCTCTAACAGTAAAACACACCACCCAACAAACAACAAAAATCCTAACCTACCCATTGCCCCTAAAGGGGCTTTTGTATATGCATTGCCCTTAAAAGGGCATTCAGCTCTTTAACTGCCCTTAAAAGGGCATTCAGCAAGAGGTCCTGTTCCAGGCAGTGAAGTCTTTTTCCAAGCGACCAACATCTTCTTCCAAGCGGGGACCACTTCCTTCTTCATCCAGAACCAAGCCGGCGTGGAACGGAGATGAGCGTGAAGCAGGACCATTGCCCATCGAGTCATGGAGCGTGGAGTATCCTCTTCGTACGATCTCCGTCGTACACTGAATAGAGAATTCAAGGTACGCATTTAAATATGGCGTCCCTTGCATTCCTATTGGCTGATTTGATTCTTCAAATTCAAATCAGCCAATAGGATGAGAGCTACTGAAATCCTATTGGCTGATTTTTTTATTTTTGGTAATTTTAGATAAGGTTAGGTTTTAGTGTAAGACAAGTTAGGTTTAATTTTACAGGTAAATTTGTATTTATTTTAGCTAGGTAGTTATAACTATTTAGTAACTATTCTGCCTAGTTAAAATAAATACAAACTTGCCTGTAAAGTAAAAATAAACCCTAAGCTAGATACAATGTAACTATTAGTTATATTGTAGCTAGTTTAGGGTTTATTTTACAGGTAACTATTTAGTTTTAAATAGGAATTATTTAGTTATTAATGGTAGGTTTTCTTAAGATTTATTTTAATTATATTTAAGTTAGTGGGTGTTAGGGTTAGACTTAGGTTTAGGGGTTAATAACTTTAGTATAGTGGCGGCGACGTTGGGGGCAGCAGATTAGGGGTTAATTTAATAATTGTAGGTAGGTGGCGTCAATGTTATGGGCGGCAGATTAGGGGTTAATAATATTTAACTAATGTGTGTGATGCGGGAGTGCGGCGGTTTAGGGGTTAATATGTTTATTATTATGGCGGCAATGTCCGGAGCGGCAGATTATTGGTTAATAAGTATAATGTAGGTGTCAGGGTGTCAGATTAGGGGTTAATAATTATAATGTAGGTGTCAGCGATGTCGGGGGAGATAGATTAGGGGTTAATAAGTGTAAGATTAGGGCTGTTTAGACTCGGGTTCATCTTAGGGTGTTAGGTGTAAACATAAATTTTGTTTCCCCATAGGAATCAATGAAGCTGCGTTACGGAGCTTTACACTGCTTTATTGCTGGTGTTAGGCTTTTTTTCAGCCGGCTCTCCCCATTGATGTCTATGGGGAAATCGTGCACAAGCACGTACAACCAGCTTACCGCTGACTTAAGCAGCGCTGGTATTGGAGTGCGGTATGGAGCACAAGTTTGCTCTACGCTCACTTCTTGTCTTTTAATGCCGGGTTTAGAAAAACCCGTAATACCAGTGCTGCAGGTAAGTGAGCGGTGACAATAACGTGCAAGTTAGTACCGCACCCCTGTTACCGCAAAAACTCGTAATCTAGCCGTTATTTAATAAGGGTATGTTAAAATGTAGGCACTGTATAACGTTTTCAACAATGTCATACATATAGTTCTAGACGCGTGCACGCTCCTGAGCATACCAAGATAAACTTTTAAAGTTGTTAAAAGATTAAGGACTGGATAACAAGTAGAGAAAAGTGCCTTTACATTGTGGTCTATGGGGAACTGTCTGTTCTCTATAAATATATGTATATGCTTATAAACCTATATATTATGTGTATATACACATAAATATATAAGTATATATTCATATATGTATATGTTTAAATTTGCTGTCCATCGCTGCGTGACTTACCCCTTTCACTACGCTAGGTTTTCATGACGTGTCACTGAAAACGAGGCTCCCATTGGAGCCTATGGAAGTGTTCGCATTGCACCTAACTTGTAATACCAGCGCACATTTGCGTGCATTGGTATTACTGAGTGGAGAGCAAATATCGCCCTCGCAAAAGCATTATTTTTGTTCTCCACTTGTAATCTAGCCCATAATTATTTTTGTTTTTTATAGCACTGTGTATCAGGCAAATGGAGTATTAATATAAAACTGTATTTTTTGGCTTTTATATATGAGACACCACATAAAACTTAACACTTGACACTAGACTGAGATGTACACATATTTTTAACCCTGAAATGCCAAATATAAACTTGTTTTTGAACCTGAAAATATCATTTTATAGATTAATTAATAAAAAAATTCCTCTGTCATTTACAGAGAGTGAGCCATTTCAGAACTATGTTTAGTGCTGCGGAATCTGTTGGCGCTCTACAAATACCTTATAATAATAATGTATAATATATACAAAAAATGTTTTATTTAAAGGACAGTAAAATTATTCTTTCCAGATTTTGATTATGCAATTAAAAAAACAAAAAACTTTGAAATTAATCTACTACCTTTATCACTAGTATCCTTTATACATACAGTTTCTGAGAAACCCAATCTTACTGAGCGTGTCCAAGAGTTTACAGTATATACATATATGCATCTGTGATTTGCTGATGGCTGTCACATGATACAGAGGGCAGGGAAATCCAAGGACATTTTTTTTATTCTATTATTGTTCTATTGCATTGTCTTTTTTATTATGAATATGTTGATTATGTAATGCTCCTTTAAATGTACTGTAACCTAAAATGACTATGCAATAATATGAAAATTAGAGTTACATTTCCTTTTAATAAAACTGTATTTGTGTTAGATTAGGGTCAAATTATTACAAACATCTATCCCAGTTTTAGCTGTAAAAGACTGCCAGTGTATGTACAGGCAAATAATTTCACAGGTGCAGTCTTATCATTGCTATTGTAAAGACGTTTATCTAATAAGTGAATCAGGAAATGCTAAAGTTTACATATTAAATTGAATTATAGCCACCATCATTTTGACCATTAAAAGGTAATCCTTTATTTACAATTTTCAATCATTCATTTTAAAAAGCAACATTTAAATATGATAAAATAATTTTGACTAAAAAGATCTTTATTAAAACAAATGAAACAAATAAAGCGGTATCAGGTGTGTACTTTCTACTGATAGTCACTCGATAAGGACATCTGCAACATCTCTATTAGTAGAAAGAGATTAACAACAGCCCCTCCTTAAAGGGACACTCAAGTCAAATTACACTTTCATGATTCACATAGAGCAGCACATTTAAACAATTTTCTAATTTACTTCACTTAACAAAATGTGCCCAGTCTTTTAATATTTACACTTTTTGAGTCACCAGCTCCTACTGAGCATGTGCAAGAATTCACAGAATATATCTACATGCATTTGTGATTGGCTGATGGCTGTCACATGGTACAGGGGGAGTGGAAATAGACAGAACTTTGAAATTTGTCAGGAAAATAATCTCAAACTCATTTGAAGTTCAGACTAAGCACTATTGTGTTTTCTTGTTATCATGCAGTTCTTATGTATTTACTGGCACTTTACTACATTAACCACTTTATGAGCGTGTATCTGGTTAAATACATAACTTTTTTAAACTGACATAGTAAGATATTAAAGGGGCAGTAGTCAAAATGAAAAGTTCATGATTTAGATAGAGCATCAGTATTAACGCTTACTGCACAAGTCAGTAAATAATGAAATCACGCAATCGTTCATGCAATCGCGTGATTTCAATGATGTAATTGGGTTGGGGGAGTGCTTATGATGCCAGGCACACCACTCAGCCCACGATCTCATATACGAAGCGGCTCTTGTTTCAGGACAGGGTGGTCCATGCCGTCCTAATGGTCCTAAAACCCAATTCAGTTAGGACGACATGGAACGTCCTAATGATGGGAAGGGGTTAAGAGACTTTACAATTTCCTTCCATTATTAAAGGGACTGAAACCCACATTTTTCTTTCATGATTCAGACAGAGAATACAACAACTTTCCAAATTATCTCTATTATCTAATTTGCTTCCTTCTCTTGGTATCATTTGCGGAAGAATCAGCAAAGCACTACTGTGAGCTAGCTGAGCACATCAGGTGAGCAAATGAAAAAATGCATATATGTGCAGCCACCAATAAGCAGCTAGTTCCAATAGTACATTGTTGCTCCTGAGCCTACCTATGTATTCTTTTCAACAAAGGATACCAAGAGAACAAAGCAAATTAGATAACAGAAATAAACTGAAAAGTTGTTTAAAATTGTATGTTCTATGTGAATTATGATTTTTTTTACTTTATTGTCCCTTGAAATTGTGCACAGTCTTTTTTATACACACACTTTCTGAAACACCAGCTCCTACTGAGCATGTGCAAAAAAATCACAGTGTATACATATATGAGACTGTGATTGGCTTGTGTCTGTCACATGATACTAGCAAATGGAAAGACATTGTATTGTTATTGCCTTGTCTTTATATAATGCACATATATATTATGCTACTGTATACTGTACTGCTACCATATTTAATGGTCCTTTAAAGCAGGGGTCAGCAGCCTTGGGCCCCCAGATGTTTTGGAACTACATTTCCCATGATGTTCAGACAGCATTATGGGAAATGTAGTTCCAAAACATCTGGGGGCCCAAAGTTGCTGACCCCTGCTTTAAAGGGATATTCAAGCCAAAATTAAAATCCACATGGATGCATTTCAGTTTTGAATAGAAGCAATTTTGTAATTTACATGTATTAAAAAAAAAATTCTAATAAAAGCTATAGCCATTTCAAAAGTGTATTTAAGTATGCACCGTGCACTTAAACACAGCACTTGCTCAGAGAGCCTAAGGTGCCTGTACCATCTGGTAATGACTCAATTTGTTAATTACTGACATTGTACAGGCCCCAGCAGTATTTAAAATGCTGGTGCACTGAGAGTATCTAGCTATGCTTCACATGCACGTGCAGAGACAAATGCTAACACTAAATCAGTGATAACTTATACTAGAAGCAATTTAGCCAATACAGGTATATTGCAAATGTGTTTCTATTCAAATATGTAATTCATCTATGTGCAATTAAATTTTGAATCCAAAGCTTATAATGAACTCTAGAAATGTATTTTGTGACAAATGAGACAAAATCTAAACTAATTAGATGTCATATAACACTCTATAACTACATCGGAATTACAGGGAGTGCAGAATTATTAGGCAAATGAGTATTTTGACCACATCATCCTCTTTATGCATGTTGTCTTACTCCAAGCTGTATAGGCTCGAAAGCCTACTACCAATTAAGCATATTAGGTGATGTGCATCTCTGTAATGAGAAGGGGTGTGGTCTAATGACATCAACACCCTATATCAGGTGTGCATAATTATTAGGCAACTTCCTTTCCTTTGGCAAAATGGGTCAAAAGAAGGACTTGACAGGCTCAAAGTCAAAAATAGTGAGATATCTTGCAGAGGGATGCAGCACTCTTAAAATTGCAAAGCTTCTGAAGCGTGATCATCGAACAATCAAGCGTTTCCTTCAAAATAGTCAGCAGGGTCGCAAGAAGCGTGTGGAAAAACCAAGGCGCAAAATAACTGCCCATGAACTGAGAAAAGTCAAGCGTGCAGCTGCCAAGATGCCACTTGCCACCAGTTTGGCCATATTTCAGAGCTGCAACATCACTGGAGTGCCCAAAAGCACAAGGTGTGCAATACTCAGAGACATGGCCAAAGTAAGAAAGGCTGAAAGATGACTTCCACTGAACAAGACACACAAGCTGAAACGTCAAGACTGGGCCAAGAAATATCTCAAGACTGATTTTTCTAAGGTTTTATGAACTGATGAAATGAGAGTGAGTCTTGATGGGCCAGATGGATGGGCCAGTGGCTGGATTGGTAAAGGGCAGAGAGCTCCAGTCCGACTCAGACGCCAGCAAGGTGGAGGTGGAGTACTGGTTTGGGCTGGTATCATCAAAGATGAGCTTGTGGGGCCTTTTCGTGTTGAGGATGGAGTCAAGCTCAACTCCCAGTCCTACTGCCAGTTTCTGGAAGACACCTTCTTCAAGCAGTGGTACAGGAAGAAGTCTGCATCCTTCAAGAAAAACATGATTTTCATGCAGGACAATGCTCCATCACACGCGTCCAAGTACTCCACAGCGTGGCTGGCAAGAAAGGGTATAAAAGAAGAAAATCTAATGACATGGCCTCCTTGTTCACCTGATCTGAACCCCTTTGAGAACCTGTGGTCCATCATCAAATGTGAGATTTACAAGGAGGGAAAACAGTACACTTCTCTGAACAGTGTCTGGGAGGCTGTGGTTGCTGCTGCATGCAATGTTGATGGTGAACAGATCAAAACACTGACAGAATCCATGGATGGCAGGCTTTTGAGTGTCCTTGCAAAGAAAGGTGGCTATATTGGTCACTGATTTGTTTTTGTTTTGTTTTTGAATGTCAGAAATGTATATTTGTGAATGTTGAGATGTTATATTGGTTTCACTGGTAAAAATAAATAATTGAAATGGGTATATATTTGTTTTTTGTTAAGTTGCCTAATAATTATGCACAGTAATAGTCACCTGCACACACAGATATCCCCCTAAAATAGCTATAACTAAAAACAAACTAAAAACTACTTCCAAAACTATTCAGCTTTGATATTAATGAGTTTTTTGGGTTCATTGAGAACATGGTTGTTGTTCAATAATAAAATGAATCCTCAAAAATACAACTTGCCTAATAATTCTGCACTCCCTGTACGTGCAAGTACGAGGGCTACTTCTGGGTGAAACATATCATTCATTATTGACCATGTAACAAAACATCTAGGAACTAAACTGCCATGTAGGAAATATGATTGGATTCTAAGTGTAGACAGTAAATCTCTGAAGCATTAGCAAAGCATTGCTGATTAACTGTTAAAGGGACAGAACACATATTTATTAAACCATTGTAATTGTGCAATGTACTTCCCTTTATTTGTTTCATCTGAGTCACTATTGCAGATTTTCTAGTTCTTTTTAATTTCCAAATGCAATTTTTGAAAGTAGCTGTGGTCAGCCCTCAGCTAGGGTTGCCACCTCGGCCATGGACACTTATGCGTTACACATACTGCAGGGTGTGCAGGTAGAAACAGGAATTTCAACCCTGGAAAGCACAAATATAGTGACACTGAACAGCACTATTCATGTTCCCCTCTGCACACCCTGCCGCATGTATAACTCATAAGTGTCCAGGAAAATATGGCCGAGGTGGCAACCCTACCCTCAGCTCAAGCTATTTTTTAAAGGGACACTGAACACAATTTTTTATTTTGTGATTTAGATAGAGCACAACATTTTAAGCAACTTTCTAATTTACTCCTATTATCAAATGTTCTTCATTCTCTTGGTATCTTTATTTGAAATGCAAGAATGTAAGTTTAGATGCCGGACCATTTTTGGTGAACAACCTGGGTTGTCCTTGCTGATTGGTGGATAAATTCATCCACCAATTAAAAAAGTGCTGTCCAGAGGTCTGAACCTAAAAAAAAAAAGCTTAGATGCATTCTTTTCAGATAAAGATACCAAGAGAGCAAAGAAAAATTGTTAATAGGAGTAAATTAGAAAGTTGCTTAAAATTGCTGATCTATCTGAGTCATGAAAGAAAAAAATTGGGTTCAGTGTCCCTTTAAGCTATATTTAGCTGGAAATATGGCGGCTCAGAAACCATATCGCCTTCGCCCGTCTCAAGTTGGTGCCTGTTGCTGTTTACTGTAAACCACAAACATTTCTGTGTGCCAGAGGTTTGTTCACACAGAGGCGCTTGCCCGCTATATACTAGGGTTCAGGTGATTGGTCCTGTAGTTTGACTTGAGGGGTCACCACCACTACAATGGAATATATCATTTGGGGATTAATAATAACTGAAAATATTGGAATTCTGCAACCTAGACACGGATGTAACAAGAAAATAGTAGTGAAATTACACAATCACACTATTGGTAAATAACAATTACTGCCCTTTAAACAGAGCCTATAAAACTAAAATGTGTATTTGGCAGCCTCCAACCCAACCTAGTTTGTTCAAGAGCGCCAAACCCAACATACATTTTGAATAATTCACATTCCAGTGTTCTTTATATAAAAGAATGTTCTATTTATTCTTAAAGGGATATGAAACCCATTTTTATTTCTTTAATGACTCGGAAAGAGCATGTGATGTTAAACAAATTTCTAATTTACTTCTATTATGTAATTTGTTTTCTTCTCTCGATATCATTTGTTGAACAGAATACCTAGGTAGGTTCAGGAGCTGCTGAGCCATATTATTGGCTCAAATAATGCATTCATTTAGCTCCAAGTAGTGCATTGTTGCTCCTTTAACAAAGAATACTAAAAGAACGAAGCAAATTATAAGTAACCGGAAAGGTGTTTAAAGTTGTATTCTCTATCTGAATCATGAAATTAAAAAATTGGGTTTCATGTCCCTTTAAATAAATATATATATATATATATATATATATATATATATATATATATATATATATATGTATAAGTAAAATCTATCTATTTATCTATGTGTTTGTATATACAGGTAGCCCTCAGTTTACGCCAGGGTTAGGTTCCAGAAGGAATGGTTGTAAATCAAAACCGTTGTAAATTGAAACCCAGTTTATAATGTAAGTCAATGGGAAGTGAGGGAGTTAGGTTCCAGGACCCTCTCAAAATTGGCATAATTAACACCTAATACATTATGTTTAAAGCTATGAAATGAAGACTTTAAATGCTAAAAAGCATTATAAACTTAATAAAATAGACACACAACACAGAATATATAATTAAGCTAAGTTAAATGAACAAAAACATTTGCTAAACAGCATTATAAACCTAATAAAATAATCACACAACACAGACTTTACTTGCATTTTTCTGAAAACAGTTCTTTCTATGCATTCCAATCTGGACTGATTTATAGACAGGAAGATCTTGTTCCTTTGCAAGCTGCTCGATAGCTCGTGTCTGGTTAAACTGATTCATTGCAGCTTGCTTGGCTTGTATATATTTGCTGCAACACAAGCGGACAGCTCCACCTACTGGCTATTTTAATCAATGCACTGTTTCTCAATGCTTTTCAATAGCAGTCACATGACTGAAAAAAAGGTTGTTATTCTGAAACGGTGCAAATTGAACCATTGTAAACCGAGGGCCACCTGTGTATATATATATATATATATATATATATATATATATATAGTAAAGTAGAAAAAAGTTGCAAGCAGCGGTCTTAAAAGCAAATAGTCTTTATTGAAATATAGGATAAAAACACTCCATGAAATGGCACAAATGCATGCACAACATTAGTCCGCTAACATGTTTCGGCCAGGGGCCGTAATCATAGCTAATGGACTTAGCACCTGTGTACCTTAAAAAGCACCAGGATAACCCTGATTGGGTAAAAACAAAATCTCACATTGTGATGCTAATTTAACTCTTTAAGTACTTTTACAAAGAAATGTTATATTTCAATTCACAGTTTTCTTATTACAAATAGCCTGTCACTAGAAAACCTACTAATAACATGAATGAATATACACAAAAACATATATGACAGCAGAATTATCTAATGAAAACTAATCAAAAGGATTTAAACAATAAATCTAACTATGGACTAAACCGCTAAAAATGCACACCATAGAGAGCAACTACCTACCAACTAAATTGTGTAACATTTGAAATATAGTACAATATGTAGCGATACACATGTAGAGTTGCTAAAGAAAATACATAACTTTATATAATCATAAGCTCTAAACAGTTACACTGTTTCTGTTTCAATGGTGGCAAAAAGCATTACAAAACCAACAAAGATTTAATGTAATCAAAAATGAATAGTAAAAGTTTCCTAATCTGTCATGTTATTGTAATCAAAGACATGCTATTGGATGGGGAATAAAAATAATACTATTAATCTAAAATAAACTAGAAAAGAGGGAACATAATATTTAGAACACTTATTCAAGTGGCTGGATGATGTATTATGTATTACCTAAGCACTATTCTATTTTAATTTAGGAATGTAAACAAGATTCGTTTGTCACCAAATAACCCCTGTATTGCCGTCTGAGTGATATTCTCCTTGTGGAGTATTCAACGGTAGGGCTAGTGAATACCTAGCCCCCAAGGGGAAATGTAGGAAAGAAAAGTTCTATATATTAAGAGAACGATTCAGCGGAGGCATAAAAAATGTCAATATTGCAGAAATGCACGGCAATGGATACAATAAATTCCATTACATCATATTATATTTACTCTACAATATAATAAACCATTATATTGTTGCTTTGTTGTTATAATAACAATAATAATAGGGGGAGAGAAATTGGTGCCGCAGAAAAGGGAACGTAACCCATGGCAAAAAATCTCTCTCATTGCCAATAATTAATTAGATCATACTCGGAGTTCAGGCCAGTGGGTACACGGGTCTGGAGTCTGAAGATCCAAAACATTTCCCTCTTCTGCAGCAACCTATCCCTGTCCCCTCCCCTTGGTGGACAGGTAACTCTTTCAATAGCCTGCCATTTCAGTGTATTGACACTGCTACGATGGTATTTAGCAAAATGCTGCACCAAAGGTGTGGATGCCGTACCTGCCTGTATAGTTGACAGATGATTACGTATGCGCACCTTAACCTCTGTTGTAGTAAGTCCCACGTACTGTAGATGACATTGGGTACAACTGAGGACATAGACCACATATGTGGAGGTGCACTTTAGACATGTTTGTATGGGGAACCTTTCACCTGTCACCTCTGATTTAATATTATCCGCAGGGAGGACAAACTCACACACCCTACATTTGTTGTGACATTTGAAAATGCCCCTATGTGTAAGCCAGGAGCTCTGTCGTGTATCGGTTTTGGGTAAGACTGATGGTGACAACATGTTACCTAAAGTGCTTGTTTTCCTATAGGAACACCGCAATCCCTTGGAGACACAGTTCTCCAATTTGTCATCTGCAGCAAGAAAAGAGAAGTGTTTTTTCACTATTCTGCAAATGTCATGATATTCCTGACTGTATTCTGTAACAAAGGTTACTCCTTTGTGATGTTCCTCAGATAGACTGAGAGCATTACTTTTTGTATCCAAAGTTTGCTTCCTATCAAGCGCATCAACCTGATTTCTTGCTTTTTTGATGACATGGGAACTATACCCTCTACTCTTTAATCTGTTTGTCAAATCTTTAGATTGTTCTGTATATTTATCAGGTAGTGTGCAGTTGCGCTTGACCCTAGTGAACTGTCCCTTGGCTACCGCATAGGGTACGTGTCTTGGGTGACAACTACTCGCATGGAGGAGTGTATTTCCTGCTATGGGTTTCCTAAAAATCTCAGTAATCACCCTTCCATCATCCATACCCTTAATAGTGATGTCCAAAAAGTTTATTTTATTTTCACTCAGTTCATAGGTAAACTTAATTCCAATATTATTGGAATTCAAATATGCCACAAAAGATGTGAACTGCATTGTGCTCCCCTTCCATACAAGAAGGAGATCATCAATAAAGCGAACATAAAAACAAATTAGATGTCTGTAGGAATTTCCATCTCCAAAGACGTGGGACAGCTCCCACCAACCCATAAAGAGGTTGGCATAGGAGGGGGCAAACTTGGCCCCCATAGCTGTCCCACGTCTCTGGAGATAGAACCTGTCCTCAAAAGAAAAATAATTGTGAGTTAGCAAAAACTTTAATACTCTGAGTATGAAGCACCGAAAGTCCTCTGAAAAATCAGAATAATGTTCCAGAAAAAAACCAACCGCTGTAAGGCCCTCCTCATGAGGGATCGAGGAGTACAATGCTACTACATCAATAGTTGCCCATTTATAGCAAGCACTGTTCCACTTAAGTTTGTCCAGAATCATTATTACATCCTTCGTATCCTGGATGTAACTATGTAGGTTCTTAACAAGTGGTTGTAGAATACTATCAACCCATTGTGACACATGTTCCAACAGAGAATTAATACCACTCACTATTGGACGACCCCTGACTTCTGTCAGGGACTTATGGACTTTGGGCAAATGATGGAAAATGGGCACAACTGGATGATCCACCACTAGAAATTCAAAGGTTTTTTGATCGTAGTGCCCTTCCTCCAGCCCATCGTCCAAAATGTCCAATAGATCTTTCTTAAATGTAGTGGTAGGATCCCTGTCAAGGGGGATATAATCCTCTACATTGTTAAGCTGGCGTAGTGCCTCATTTACATAGTCAGTCTTGTTCAAAACCACGACAGAGCCCCCCTTATCGGCTGAGCGTATAACAATGTTTTTGTTCTCTTGGAGCTCCTTAAGAGCCACTCTCTCAGACCTAGACAAATTGGGGGTCTGGTAGGCAACTGAATCTTTGAGTTTAATCAAGTCTCGTTCCACTCGCTTAAAGAAAGTTTCTAGGGTGGAACCTCTATTGTGAATGGGGTAAAATTCCGATTTGTTTTGAAAACCACTAACAGCATTAATACTTTGTTTATTGGTTAGTGATAAAGAGTCGTGTGACAAACTCTCCAAATTGATTAAATCACATGTTTCACCAAAATTAAACCTATTTAGCTTAGGGGTATGTGTAAGTTGCATTGACTGGGAATTAAGGCTATCCCCTTGTGTGGACTGTTGGGATTCTGTGAAAAAATGCCTCTGAAGAGTCATATTACGTATAAGTTTATTCACATCAAGAATAGTGTTAAATACATTGAAATGATTAGTAGGAGCAAAATTCAAGCCATGACTAAGTAGAGAGATTTGTGGGTCTGTTAAAGTGAATCCTGATAAATTTATCACATTATTTACATTAGTTATTTGTATTTCTTCCTGCCTCTTTGACCTCTCAATTGGTAGTGGTCCTGACCTGTTTGTCCTATCCCTGTGCGCTGTGGAGGAAGACGAAAAACCTGCTCTATCTGGCGTTGATCATCATCAGATATAACTGTTTGTGGTACTGTTGTACTGTTATCAACATACTTTGTAGAGGAACCTTTAGGTTCAGCAAATTTAGTCTTAGGTGTCACTGCTTGTATCTGATGGTGACCAGAGCCAGTAGCCTCGCAGACTGCCTGTTGTGATGAATTTTGTTTGGTATTTTTAAAGTATGCTTCTTGGTGGTTCATCACCACTCGAAGCCCCATTATCATCCCCTGACTCAAAGTCAGTGTCAGAATATGTCACTCTCTTGGTTTCTGTATTGTGTACAGCCCCTTGATCATTATTAGTGTTTCTATTCCTACTACCGTTCCGTCTATTTCTGGATCTACCTCTAGATTGTCTTCTTGATCTATTGTCTGCCTTTTTCCATGTATATACAGTGTTGCTATTATAGTCTGTCTGATCCCTTATAAATTTAGTTTGTTTAGTTTCAAGGACTGCTTTTTTCACCTGTGCAACTGTTATTTTAAGAATACCATCAAATTTGGCGAAGCTAGTCTCCAGCTGTCTTGAGTTCATTTCTGTCTGTAAGAGCTCTATCTCTCCTCTAATAGCTTTCAGAACATTTGATTTATATGAAATTAATAATAGCATTAGGCGTGTAGAACAATCAGACAAAATATCATTCCATGTACTAATAAAATCTACATCAGTGACATCAAACGTGGGAAATTTATTCAATCTCAGACCACGTGGTATAATTTTAAGTTTAATGTATGTTTCCAAAGTCCAAATGTCCCACTGTAGTTTGTGTTCCCTTATCAAAAGCTTTTCCATATCTTCAAATAAGGTGGACAATGAATAATTGGATTTATCAGTAGAAAAGATCCTCTCAATTTCTAGTGTAGGATAGTCCCTTTCCGTGACAGGCAACAATGAATAAAAATTAGTGACCTCCATGGAGAGAAAGGACAGCTCTGTAAATTGGACAGAAACAGAAAGGTGCAACCAGGCTAAGCACCTAAATAAACAAGCCAAAGGTAAAAGTCACTGTTACTGCCCTTTCCAAATTAGTTGTCTTGCAGACAAAAACAAAGTCCGGTAAATATACGTTCTCTGTATCAAAGCAATAAACCTTTAGAGAATATATGTGTATATAAATTGCTTTGAACCTCTTAAAACAGCCCGGCTGGCCCCCTATAAACGCCTATGTAGATATCAATAGACATATCAGAGACAGAGTGTGCTTCAGAAAACCGGAGGCTTAGGGGGTACAAAAAAGCGGTCAGAAACAGAGTATGCGGTACCTTCAAATTTCGAACATAAAGAGTGAAGACCAGGACCAGTTATCCCAGACGGCGTAAGCGCCTTTACTCACCGCTCCTCTGGACCGCTGACCCCAAAATAGCTCAGTCTCTAGTTTACCTCCGGAATTCACATGTGTGCACTCGATAGTCTCCTCGGCAAAACTTCAAAGAGGCGTCCTACTATGCAGGAGGGGGCGTGTCGTGCGTGCTTCAGCGTTTCGAATCCATACGCTGATCCTAATCGGCTATCGAAAACAGAGTTCCCATGAACCGGCTTCGGAGCTTAAAGTCCCAGACCTGCTGCTGCTGCCCGGAGTAATTGTAGTAAAGTAGAAAAAAGTTGCAAGCAGCGGTCTTAAAAGCAAATAGTCTTTATTGAAATATAGGATAAAAACACTCCATGAAATGGCACAAATGCATGCACAACATTAGTCCGCTAACATGTTTCGGCCAGGGGCCGTAATCATAGCTAATGGACTTAGCACCTGTGTACCTTAAAAAGCACCAGGATAACCCTGATTGGGTAAAAACAAAATCTCACATTGTGATGCTAATTTAACTCTTTAAGTACTTTTACAAAGAAATGTTATATTTCAATTCACAGTTTTCTTATTACAAATAGCCTGTCACTAGAAAACCTACTAATAACATGAATGAATATACACAAAAACATATATGACAGCAGAATTATCTAATGAAAACTAATCAAAAGGATTTAAACAATAAATCTAACTATGGACTAAACCGCTAAAAATGCACACCATAGAGAGCAACTACCTACCAACTAAATTGTGTAACATTTGAAATATAGTACAATATGTAGCGATACACATGTAGAGTTGCTAAAGAAAATACATAACTTTATATAATCATAAGCTCTAAACAGTTACACTGTTTCTGTTTCAATGGTGGCAAAAAGCATTACAAAACCAACAAAGATTTAATGTAATCAAAAATGAATAGTAAAAGTTTCCTAATCTGTCATGTTATTGTAATCAAAGACATGCTATTGGATGGGGAATAAAAATAATACTATTAATCTAAAATAAACTAGAAAAGAGGGAACATAATATTTAGAACACTTATTCAAGTGGCTGAATGATGTATTATGTATTACCTAAGCACTATTCTATTTTAATTTAGGAATGTAAACAAGATTCGTTTGTCACCAAATAACCCCTGTATTGCCGTCTGAGTGATATTCTCCTTGTGGAGTATTCAACGGTAGGGCTAGTGAATACCTAGCCCCCAAGGGGAAATGTAGGAAAGAAAAGTTCTATATATTAAGAGAACGATTCAGCGGAGGCATAAAAAATGTCAATATTGCAGAAATGCACGGCAATGGATACAATAAATTCCATTACATCATATTATATTTACTCTACAATATAATAAACCATTATATTGTTGCTTTGTTGTTATAATAACAATAATAATAGGGGGAGAGAAATTGGTGCCGCAGAAAAGGGAACGTAACCCATGGCAAAAAATCTCTCTCATTGCCAATAATTAATTAGATCATACTCGGAGTTCAGGCCAGTGGGTACACGGGTCTGGAGTCTGAAGATCCAAAACATTTCCCTCTTCTGCAGCAACCTATCCCTGTCCCCTCCCCTTGGTGGACAGGTAACTCTTTCAATAGCCTGCCATTTCAGTGTATTGACACTGCTACGATGGTATTTAGCAAAATGCTGCACCAAAGGTGTGGATGCCGTACCTGCCTGTATAGTTGACAGATGATTACGTATGCGCACCTTAACCTCTGTTGTAGTAAGTCCCACGTACTGTAGATGACATTGGGTACAACTGAGGACATAGACCACATATGTGGAGGTGCACTTTAGACATGTTTGTATGGGGAACCTTTCACCTGTCACCTCTGATTTAATATTATCCGCAGGGAGGACAAACTCACACACCCTACATTTGTTGTGACATTTGAAAATGCCCCTATGTGTAAGCCAGGAGCTCTGTCGTGTATCGGTTTTGGGTAAGACTGATGGTGACAACATGTTACCTAAAGTGCTTGTTTTCCTATAGGAACACCGCAATCCCTTGGAGACACAGTTCTCCAATTTGTCATCTGCAGCAAGAAAAGAGAAGTGTTTTTTCACTATTCTGCAAATGTCATGATATTCCTGACTGTATTCTGTAACAAAGGTTACTCCTTTGTGATGTTCCTCAGATAGACTGAGAGCATTACTTTTTGTATCCAAAGTTTGCTTCCTATCAAGCGCATCAACCTGATTTCTTGCTTTTTTGATGACATGGGAACTATACCCTCTACTCTTTAATCTGTTTGTCAAATCTTTAGATTGTTCTGTATATTTATCAGGTAGTGTGCAGTTGCGCTTGACCCTAGTGAACTGTCCCTTGGCTACCGCATAGGGTACGTGTCTTGGGTGACAACTACTCGCATGGAGGAGTGTATTTCCTGCTATGGGTTTCCTAAAAATCTCAGTAATCACCCTTCCATCATCCATACCCTTAATAGTGATGTCCAAAAAGTTTATTTTATTTTCACTCAGTTCATGGGAACTCTGTTTTCGATAGCCGATTAGGATCAGCGTATGGATTCGAAACGCTGAAGCACGCACGACACGCCCCCTCCTGCATAGTAGGACGCCTCTTTGAAGTTTTGCCGAGGAGACTATCGAGTGCACACATGTGAATTCCGGAGGTAAACTAGAGACTGAGCTATTTTGGGGTCAGCGGTCCAGAGGAGCGGTGAGTAAAGGCGCTTACGCCGTCTGGGATAACTGGTCCTGGTCTTCACTCTTTATGTTCGAAATTTGAAGGTACCGCATACTCTGTTTCTGACCGCTTTTTTGTACCCCCTAAGCCTCCGGTTTTCTGAAGCACACTCTGTCTCTGATATGTCTATTGATATCTACATAGGCGTTTATAGGGGGCCAGCCGGGCTGTTTTAAGAGGTTCAAAGCAATTTATATACACATATATTCTCTAAAGGTTTATTGCTTTGATACAGAGAACGTATATTTACCGGACTTTGTTTTTGTCTGCAAGACAACTAATTTGGAAAGGGCAGTAACAGTGACTTTTACCTTTGGCTTGTTTATTTAGGTGCTTAGCCTGGTTGCACCTTTCTGTTTCTGTCCAATTTACAGAGCTGTCCTTTCTCTCCATGGAGGTCACTAATTTTTATTCATTGTTGCCTGTCACGGAAAGGGACTATCCTACACTAGAAATTGAGAGGATCTTTTCTACTGATAAATCCAATTATTCATTGTCCACCTTATTTGAAGATATGGAAAAGCTTTTGATAAGGGAACACAAACTACAGTGGGACATTTGGACTTTGGAAACATACATTAAACTTAAAATTATACCACGTGGTCTGAGATTGAATAAATTTCCCACGTTTGATGTCACTGATGTAGATTTTATTAGTACATGGAATGATATTTTGTCTGATTGTTCTACACGCCTAATGCTATTATTAATTTCATATAAATCAAATGTTCTGAAAGCTATTAGAGGAGAGATAGAGCTCTTACAGACAGAAATGAACTCAAGACAGCTGGAGACTAGCTTCGCCAAATTTGATGGTATTCTTAAAATAACAGTTGCACAGGTGAAAAAAGCAGTCCTTGAAACTAAACAAACTAAATTTATAAGGGATCAGACAGACTATAATAGCAACACTGTATATACATGGAAAAAGGCAGACAATAGATCAAGAAGACAATCTAGAGGTAGATCCAGAAATAGACGGAACGGTAGTAGGAATAGAAACACTAATAATGATCAAGGGGCTGTACACAATACAGAAACCAAGAGAGTGACATATTCTGACACTGACTTTGAGTCAGGGGATGATAATGGGGCTTCGAGTGGTGATGAACCACCAAGAAGCATACTTAAAAATACCAAACAAAATTCATCACAACAGGCAGTCTGCGAGGCTACTGGCTCTGGTCACCATCAGATACAAGCAGTGACACCTAAGACTAAATTTGCTGAACCTAAAGGTTCCTCTACAAAGTATGTTGATAACAGTACAACAGTACCACAAACAGTTATATCTGATGATGATCAACGCCAGATAGAGCAGGTTTTTCGTCTTCCTCCACAGCGCACAGGGATAGGACAAACAGGTCAGGACCACTACCAATTGAGAGGTCAAAGAGGCAGGAAGAAATACAAATAACTAATGTAAATAATGTGATAAATTTATCAGGATTCACTTTAACAGACCCACAAATCTCTCTACTTAGTCATGGCTTGAATTTTGCTCCTACTAATCATTTCAATGTATTTAACACTATTCTTGATGTGAATAAACTTATACGTAATATGACTCTTCAGAGGCATTTTTTCACAGAATCCCAACAGTCCACACAAGGGGATAGCCTTAATTCCCAGTCAATGCAACTTACACATACCCCTAAGCTAAATAGGTTTAATTTTGGTGAAACATGTGATTTAATCAATTTGGAGAGTTTGTCACACGACTCTTTATCACTAACCAATAAACAAAGTATTAATGCTGTTAGTGGTTTTCAAAACAAATCGGAATTTTACCCCATTCACAATAGAGGTTCCACCCTAGAAACTTTCTTTAAGCGAGTGGAACGAGACTTGATTAAACTCAAAGATTCAGTTGCCTACCAGACCCCCAATTTGTCTAGGTCTGAGAGAGTGGCTCTTAAGGAGCTCCAAGAGAACAAAAACATTGTTATACGCTCAGCCGATAAGGGGGGCTCTGTCGTGGTTTTGAACAAGACTGACTATGTAAATGAGGCACTACGCCAGCTTAACAATGTAGAGGATTATATCCCCCTTGACAGGGATCCTACCACTACATTTAAGAAAGATCTATTGGACATTTTGGACGATGGGCTGGAGGAAGGGCACTACGATCAAAAAACCTTTGAATTTCTAGTGGTGGATCATCCAGTTGTGCCCATTTTCCATCATTTGCCCAAAGTCCATAAGTCCCTGACAGAAGTCAGGGGTCGTCCAATAGTGAGTGGTATTAATTCTCTGTTGGAACATGTGTCACAATGGGTTGATAGTATTCTACAACCACTTGTTAAGAACCTACATAGTTACATCCAGGATACGAAGGATGTAATAATGATTCTGGACAAACTTAAGTGGAACAGTGCTTGCTATAAATGGGCAACTATTGATGTAGTAGCATTGTACTCCTCGATCCCTCATGAGGAGGGCCTTACAGCGGTTGGTTTTTTTCTGGAACATTATTCTGATTTTTCAGAGGACTTTCGGTGCTTCATACTCAGAGTATTAAAGTTTTTGCTAACTCACAATTATTTTTCTTTTGAGGACAGGTTCTATCTCCAGAGACGTGGGACAGCTATGGGGGCCAAGTTTGCCCCCTCCTATGCCAACCTCTTTATGGGTTGGTGGGAGCTGTCCCACGTCTTTGGAGATGGAAATTCCTACAGACATCTAATTTGTTTTTATGTTCGCTTTATTGATGATCTCCTTCTTGTATGGAAGGGGAGCACAATGCAGTTCACATCTTTTGTGGCATATTTGAATTCCAATAATATTGGAATTAAGTTTACCTATGAACTGAGTGAAAATAAAATAAACTTTTTGGACATCACTATTAAGGGTATGGATGATGGAAGGGTGATTACTGAGATTTTTAGGAAACCCATAGCAGGAAATACACTCCTCCATGCGAGTAGTTGTCACCCAAGACACGTACCCTATGCGGTAGCCAAGGGACAGTTCACTAGGGTCAAGCGCAACTGCACACTACCTGATAAATATACAGAACAATCTAAAGATTTGACAAACAGATTAAAGAGTAGAGGGTATAGTTCCCATGTCATCAAAAAAGCAAGAAATCAGGTTGATGCGCTTGATAGGAAGCAAACTTTGGATACAAAAAGTAATGCTCTCAGTCTATCTGAGGAACATCACAAAGGAGTAACCTTTGTTACAGAATACAGTCAGGAATATCATGACATTTGCAGAATAGTGAAAAAACACTTCTCTTTTCTTGCTGCAGATGACAAATTGGAGAACTGTGTCTCCAAGGGATTGCGGTGTTCCTATAGGAAAACAAGCACTTTAGGTAACATGTTGTCACCATCAGTCTTACCCAAAACCGATACACGACAGAGCTCCTGGCTTACACATAGGGGCATTTTCAAATGTCACAACAAATGTAGGGTGTGTGAGTTTGTCCTCCCTGCGGATAATATTAAATCAGAGGTGACAGGTGAAAGGTTCCCCATACAAACATGTCTAAAGTGCACCTCCACATATGTGGTCTATGTCCTCAGTTGTACCCAATGTCATCTACAGTACGTGGGACTTACTACAACAGAGGTTAAGGTGCGCATACGTAATCATCTGTCAACTATACAGGCAGGTACGGCATCCACACCTTTGGTGCAGCATTTTGCTAAATACCATCGTAGCAGTGTCAATACACTGAAATGGCAGGCTATTGAAAGAGTTACCTGTCCACCAAGGGGAGGGGACAGGGATAGGTTGCTGCAGAAGAGGGAAATGTTTTGGATCTTCAGACTCCAGACCCGTGTACCCACTGGCCTGAACTCCGAGTATGATCTAATTAATTATTGGCAATGAGAGAGATTTTTTGCCATGGGTTACGTTCCCTTTTCTGCGGCACCAATTTCTCTCCCCCTATTATTATTGTTATTATAACAACAAAGCAACAATATAATGGTTTATTATATTGTAGAGTAAATATAATATGATGTAATGGAATTTATTGTATCCATTGCCGTGCATTTCTGCAATATTGACATTTTTTATGCCTCCGCTGAATCGTTCTCTTAATATATAGAACTTTTCTTTCCTACATTTCCCCTTGGGGGCTAGGTATTCACTAGCCCTACCGTTGAATACTCCACAAGGAGAATATCACTCAGACGGCAATACAGGGGTTATTTGGTGACAAACGAATCTTGTTTACATTCCTAAATTAAAATAGAATAGTGCTTAGGTAATACATAATACATCATCCAGCCACTTGAATAAGTGTTCTAAATATTATGTTCCCTCTTTTCTAGTTTATTTTAGATTAATAGTATTATTTTTATTCCCCATCCAATAGCATGTCTTTGATTACAATAACATGACAGATTAGGAAACTTTTACTATTCATTTTTGATTACATTAAATCTTTGTTGGTTTTGTAATGCTTTTTGCCACCATTGAAACAGAAACAGTGTAACTGTTTAGAGCTTATGATTATATAAAGTTATGTATTTTCTTTAGCAACTCTACATGTGTATCGCTACATATTGTACTATATTTCAAATGTTACACAATTTAGTTGGTAGGTAGTTGCTCTCTATGGTGTGCATTTTTAGCGGTTTAGTCCATAGTTAGATTTATTGTTTAAATCCTTTTGATTAGTTTTCATTAGATAATTCTGCTGTCATATATGTTTTTGTGTATATTCATTCATGTTATTAGTAGGTTTTCTAGTGACAGGCTATTTGTAATAAGAAAACTGTGAATTGAAATATAACATTTCTTTGTAAAAGTACTTAAAGAGTTAAATTAGCATCACAATGTGAGATTTTGTTTTTACCCAATCAGGGTTATCCTGGTGCTTTTTAAGGTACACAGGTGCTAAGTCCATTAGCTATGATTACGGCCCCTGGCCGAAACATGTTAGCGGACTAATGTTGTGCATGCATTTGTGCCATTTCATGGAGTGTTTTTATCCTATATTTCAATAAAGACTATTTGCTTTTAAGACCGCTGCTTGCAACTTTTTTCTACTTTACTACAATTACTCCGGGCAGCAGCAGCAGGTCTGGGACTTTAAGCTCCGAAGCCGGTTCATGGGAACTCTGTTTTCGATAGCCGATTAGGATCAGCGTATGGATTCGAAACGCTGAAGCACGCACGACACGCCCCCTCCTGCATAGTAGGACGCCTCTTTGAAGTTTTGCCGAGGAGACTATCGAGTGCACACATGTGAATTCCGGAGGTAAACTAGAGACTGAGCTATTTTGGGGTCAGCGGTCCAGAGGAGCGGTGAGTAAAGGCGCTTACGCCGTCTGGGATAACTGGTCCTGGTCTTCACTCTTTATGTTCGAAATTTGAAGGTACCGCATACTCTGTTTCTGACCGCTTTTTTGTACCCCCTAAGCCTCCGGTTTTCTGAAGCACACTCTGTCTCTGATATGTCTATTGATATCTACATAGGCGTTTATAGGGGGCCAGCCGGGCTGTTTTAAGAGGTTCAAAGCAATTTATATACACATATATTCTCTAAAGGTTTATTGCTTTGATACAGAGAACGTATATTTACCGGACTTTGTTTTTGTCTGCAAGACAACTAATTTGGAAAGGGCAGTAACAGTGACTTTTACCTTTGGCTTATATATATATATATATATAAATAATTTTATATAGGTACAAATATATACAGTATATATATATATATATATATATATATATACAAATCTCTCTCTCTCTCTCTATATATATATATATATATATGTGTGTGAAGAACATTGAGATGTAAAATATTTACAGTAAATACAATGATAAAACCAATATTAAATATTAATATTGAATAAGAATGTCTTTTCATGTTTTCAGGTATTTGACTGCAGAGGGCTCTAATGCACATAAACACACACATAGATATTCAACCTTTTAGCGCCATTATGGCGTTGTATTCCGTCCAAGCGGTGCTGGGCTTTATGACCCTGTTATGAAAGGGATAATGTGTTTATATGTGTGTGTGTATATATATATATATATATATATATATACAGTATATGTATTAATGTGTTTATATGTGTGTGTATATATATATATATATACAGTATATGTATTAATGTGTTTATATGTGTGTGTATATATATATACACAGTATATGTATTAATGTGTTTATATGTGTATATATGTATGTAAATACATTTGTACACATATAAATACATCTGTACACACACACACACATATATATATATATATATAAATATATATATAAATATATACATATACATATTTAGACTTGTGTATGTATGCATATACAGTATATGTATATAAATACATTTGTACACATGTTCAATGCATGCAAAGAGCTGAAAAAAAGCTGATATCACTTGCACACTACTGTTAGCGCTCCACTTGTAATCTAGTCCTAAATGGGAGAAAATATTAGAGTAAACTGTCCCTTTAAGGCTAATGTGCAGGTGTTTTCTCTGGTTTTTATTTTTTTTCTAATTACTAAATAGCCAATAAGTTCTATATCCCTGAGGTTTAAATAACCCCTCCCTACACATCTGAGGTTCTGGGTTAGTTGCAAAAATAAATAAGGTTTGTGTGTAAAAGACAATGTGAGTCTGCATTTGTAATCAATTTGTATGTGTGCTAAAATAAATGTGTGTCTGCATTTGTAATCACTTTGTTTGTGTGCTAAAGTAAATGTGCGTCTGCATTTGTAATCACTTTGTGTGATAAAGTAAATGTGAGTCTGCATTTGTAATCACTTTGTGTGCTAAAGTAAATGTGAGTCTGCATTTGTAATCAATTTGTATGTGTGCTAAAGTAAATGTGAGTCTGCATTTGTAATCAATTTGTATGTGTGCTAAAGTAAATGTGTGTCTGCATTTGTCATCAATTTGTATGTGTGCTAAAGTAAATGTGTGTCTGCATTTGTAATCACTTTGTATGTGTGCTAAAGTAAATGTGAGTCTGCATTTGTAATCAATTTGTATGTGTGCTAAAGTAAATGTGTGTCTGCATTTGTCATCAATTTGTATGTGTGCTAAAGTAAATGTGTGTCTGCATTTGTAATCAATTTGTATGTGTGCTAAAGTAAATGTGAGTCTGCATTTGTAATCAATTTGTATGTGTGCTAAAGTAAATGTGAGTCTGCATTTGTAATCAATTTGTATGTGTGCTAAAGTAAATGTGAGTCTGCATTTGTAATCAATTTGTATGTGTGCTAAAGTAAATGTGTGTCTGCATTTGTAATCACTTTGTATGTGTGCTAAAGTAAATGTGTGGCTGCATTTGTAATCAATTTGTATGTGTGCTAAAGTAAATGTGTGTCTGCATTTGTAATCAATTTGTATGTGTGCTAAAGTAAATGTGTGTCTGCATTTGTTATCAATTTGTATGTGTGCTAAAGTAAATGTGTGTCTGCATTTGTAATCAATTTGTATGTGTGCTAAAGTAAATGTGTGTCTGCATTTGTCATCACTTTGTATGTGTGCTAAAGTAAATGTGTGTCTGCATTTGTCATCACTTTGTATGTGTGCTAAAGTAAATGTGTGTCTGCATTTGTAATCAATTTGTATGTGTGCTAAAGTAAATGTGTGTCTGCATTTGTTATCAATTTGTTTATGTGCTAAAGTAAATGTGTGTCTGCATTTGTAATCAATTTGTATGTGTGCTAAAGTAAATGTGTGTCTGCATTTGTAATCAATTTGTATGTGTGCTAAAGTAAATGTGTGTCTGCATTTGTAATCAATTTGTATGTGTGCTAAAGTAAATGTGTGTCTGCATTTGTAATCAATTTGTATGTGTGCTAAAGTAAATGTGTGTCTGCATTTGTAATCAATTTGTATGTGTGCTAAAGTAAATGTGTGTCTGCATTTGTAATCATTTTGTTTGTGTGCTAAAGTAAATGTGTGTCTGCATTTGTAATCAATTTGTATGTGTGCTAAAGTAAATGTGTGTCTGCATTTGTAATCAATTTGTATGTGTGCTAAAGTAAATGTGTGTCTGCATTTGTAATCAATTTGTATATGTGATAAAGTAAATGTGTGTCTGCATTTGTAATCAATTTGTATATGTGATAAAGTAAATGTGTGTCTGCATTTGTAATCAATTTGTATGTGTGCTAAAGTAAATGTGTGTCTGCATTTGTAATCAATTTGTATGTGTGCTAAAGTAAATGTGTGTCTGCATTTGTAATCACTTTGTATGTGTGCTAAAGTAAATGTATGTCTGCATTTGTAATCAATTTGTATGTGTGCTAAAGTAAATGTGTGTCTGCATTTGTAATCACTTTGTATGTGTGCTAAAGTAAATGTGTGTCTGCATTTGTAATCAATTTGTATGTGTGCTAAAGTAAATGTGTGTCTGCATTTGTAATCAATTTGTATGTGTGCTAAAGTAAATGTGTGTCTGCATTTGTAATCAATTTGTATGTGTGCTAAAGTAAATGTGTGTCTGCATTTGTAATCATTTTGTTTGTGTGCTAAAGTAAATGTGAGTCTGCATTTGTAATCAATTTGTATGTGTGCTAAAATAAATGTGTGTCTGCATTTGTAATCACTTTGTTTGTGTGCTAAAGTAAATGTGCGTCTGCATTTGTAATCACTTTGTGTGCTAAAGTAAATGTGAGTCTGCATTTGTAATCACTTTGTGTGCTAAAGTAAATGTGAGTCTGCATTTGTAATCAATTTGTATGTGTGCTAAAGTAAATGTGAGTCTGCATTTGTAATCAATTTGTATGTGTGCTAAAGTAAATGTGTGTCTGCATTTGTCATCAATTTGTATGTGTGCTAAAGTAAATGTGTGTCTGCATTTGTAATCAATTTGTATGTGTGCTAAAGTAAATGTGAGTCTGCATTTGTAATCAATTTGTATGTGTGCTAAAGTAAATGTGAGTCTGCATTTGTAATCAATTTGTATGTGTGCTAAAGTAAATGTGAGTCTGCATTTGTAATCAATTTGTATGTGTGCTAAAGTAAATGTGTGTCTGCATTTGTAATCACTTTGTATGTGTGCTAAAGTAAATGTGTGGCTGCATTTGTAATCAATTTGTATGTGTGCTAAAGTAAATGTGTGTCTGCATTTGTAATCAATTTGTATGTGTGCTAAAGTAAATGTGTGTCTGCATTTGTTATCAATTTGTATGTGTGCTAAAGTAAATGTGTGTCTGCATTTGTAATCAATTTGTATGTGTGCTAAAGTAAATGTGTGTCTGCATTTGTCATCACTTTGTATGTGTGCTAAAGTAAATGTGTGTCTGCATTTGTCATCACTTTGTATGTGTGCTAAAGTAAATGTGTGTCTGCATTTGTAATCAATTTGTATGTGTGCTAAAGTAAATGTGTGTCTGCATTTGTTATCAATTTGTTTATGTGCTAAAGTAAATGTGTGTCTGCATTTGTAATCAATTTGTATGTGTGCTAAAGTAAATGTGTGTCTGCATTTGTAATCAATTTGTATGTGTGCTAAAGTAAATGTGTGTCTGCATTTGTAATCAATTTGTATGTGTGCTAAAGTAAATGTGTGTCTGCATTTGTAATCAATTTGTATGTGTGCTAAAGTAAATGTGTGTCTGCATTTGTAATCAATTTGTATGTGTGCTAAAGTAAATGTGTGTCTGCATTTGTAATCATTTTGTTTGTGTGCTAAAGTAAATGTGTGTCTGCATTTGTAATCAATTTGTATGTGTGCTAAAGTAAATGTGTGTCTGCATTTGTAATCAATTTGTATGTGTGCTAAAGTAAATGTGTGTCTGCATTTGTAATCAATTTGTATATGTGATAAAGTAAATGTGTGTCTGCATTTGTAATCAATTTGTATATGTGATAAAGTAAATGTGTGTCTGCATTTGTAATCAATTTGTATGTGTGCTAAAGTAAATGTGTGTCTGCATTTGTAATCAATTTGTATGTGTGCTAAAGTAAATGTGTGTCTGCATTTGTAATCACTTTGTATGTGTGCTAAAGTAAATGTATGTCTGTATTTGTAATCAATTTGTATGTGTGCTAAAGTAAATGTGTGTCTGCATTTGTAATCACTTTGTATGTGTGCTAAAGTAAATGTGTGTCTGCATTTGTAATCAATTTGTATGTGTGCTAAAGTAAATGTGTGTCTGCATTTGTAATCAATTTGTATGTGTGCTAAAGTAAATGTGTGTCTGCATTTGTAATCACTTTGTATGTGTGCTAAAGTAAATGTGTGTCTGCATTTGTAATCATTTTGTTTGTGTGCTAAAGTAAATGTGTGTCTGCATTTGTAATCAATTTGTATGTGTGCTAAAGTAAATGTGTGTCTGTATATGTGTTACATTAGAACTCATTGATTGATGTGGTCAGATGGTTTGGACAAAACATTTTACTACAATACGGGGATAGTGTGAAGGCAGCTGTTTGTAAAATGTGGCTGAATTGTGTGCTTGCAACTTTCTATGAAGATTCGACTGTTGTACAGGCTTTGTTTTCCTTGCTTTTTTTAATTAAAAACCTTAGCACCAGAGACCATGAAATTAGGTTGTTTGTGTGGTGTGTGTGTTGCTTTGGTATATGCATTGATTGTGTCTACTTGTGTATGGTGCCTAGCACAACCTTACTATTGCTCTGAATGTTCTCATTACCTCTAAAGAATATTAATATGAAAAGACTAAGGTTGGCTGACCACATGCTTATCTATTGATCTTTTTATAAAGTAGTTTTGGTAATCGTGTTGGCATAATGGTTTAAAAATCATGGTTAAAGGGACAGTATGCACCAATTTTCATCTAACTTGTAATAGACACTACTATAAATAATAATATGCACAGATGCTGATATACAAATCCAGTATAAAACCGTTTAAAAACTTACTTAGAAAATCCCAGTTTAGCACTGATGATGAGGTTAGCTGGAACACCCATTGAAAGTGGCTGGGTAAACAAAAAGAGCAGACACTCGCCTCCCCCCTTGCCTGCTATATTAAAAGTCAAATAACATAAACAGGAGCCTGCAGGAGTCAGTAAACACGTGTATACATCTGACACTGTGGGACTTGGTTAGGAGTCTGAAAATCAGCACAATGTTCTTAAAAAAAAAAAAAAGGAAAAACTATACGTTTTTTATCTTTTTTTTTTTTTTTAATTTTTTTAAATTATTTTTTTAAATAAAAACACTCCCAGATGGGCTATATAGATGGATCAGCTACAGAACATTTATGCAAAGAAAAATCTAGTGTACAATGTCCCCTTTAATCCTGAATTTTAAAGGGACAGTCTACACCAGAATTTTTATTGTTTTAAAAGATAAATAATCCCTTTATTACCCATTTCCCAGTTTTGCATAACCAACACAGTTATAATAATATACTTTAAACCTCTGTGATTATCTTGTATCTAAGCCTCTGCAAACTGCCCCTTTTTTCAGTTCTTTTGACAGACTTGCAGTCTAGCCAATCAGTGCCTGCTCCCAGATAACTTCTCGTGCACGAGCACAGTGTTATCTATATGAAATACGTGAACTAACACCCTCTAGTGGTGAAAAACTGTTAAAATGCTATTTGAAAGTGGTGGGTTTCAAGGTCTAAGAAATTAGCATATGAACCTCCTAGGTTAAGCTTTCAACTAAGAATACCAAGAGATCAAACAAAATTGGTGATAAAAGTAAATTGGAAAATTGTTTAAAATTACATGCTCTATCTGAATCATGAAAGTTTATTTTGGCCTAGACTGTCCCTTTAAAGATGAAAGCCATAGAGAGAACTGCTACACACACAATAAGTTTTTTTTTTCACCTTTGTGCAACTCAAACAAGAACGTGAACTAATTATGAGGTATATAGAGGTGTGTGCTGAGGCATTGTGCATGTGAATTTGTATTTATATTTTTTTAAGAGGATGGTGAGTGTGTGTACATATGGGTGTGTTTTATATTTTGTGTATAGAACATAATAAATCTGCAGATATTTACACAAATTCCATTATTAAATATATACATGACCCTTATCACTCAGTGTGACCTATACTTCTTCGAAATGTTTATTTTAGCCTTAAAAATTAATCTAATGTTCAAGTGGAGCATTGCAGGGAATTATCACAGATTTTATTGCTGTCGAGCTCATAAAACATTAACAGCAAAACCACTTACAAATGTATTTATTTTCCCAATCAAACTGCATTGTTTAAAGGGCTATTTTACAGCAACACTAATCTAAAAAGCTATGAAGCACTTTTAAGTAAAAAGTAAAAAATTGTCCAGGAACAGGTTTAGGCAGAATGTAAGCTATGTAAACACAGCCTTTTACATGTGCGATGCCCATCTATACCCAGGGCAAAGTCTGTGCACTTTATCTGAGCTAAAAGCATATGCATGTAATACACAGGTTACCCTCCTATACCTGTGCAAATCTGAACGGAGATAAATGTGCTGACTTCACTTATTAAATTTTCCCAAAATGAGAATTATTTTTTTTTAAACTCTCTAGGAAACCATGAAGCAGTTATTTAATTTAAAAAACAAAATGTAGTAAGATGCACAGCCATATTTCCCTTAGTCTAAAACAAAGTGTATTGTCAGTATTAATCGCCACTTGCTTGAAGTTCACATTTGTATCTCGGTATTTATTGTGAATGGGGGGGGGGGTGTATGTTCTTATTTCATTCCTTTTATACTCAATAATTCCACACAGGATTTTTAAAAACTTTATTTTCAGGGTACAATATTACAAATGATCACATAGCTCTAGTGCACTGGTTTTCATACCTGGCCTCCCCAACAGGCCAGGTTTTCAGGATTACATTGGATAAGAGCAGGTAAAGTAACTGTTTACTATTCAGCTGATTACTGCACCTGTGCTCTAGTTCAGAGATCCTCAAAATGTGTCCTGTTAGGGAGGCCTGGGGACAGGTTTCAAAACCAGTGCTCTAGTGCACAGACAATTGCAATGACTTATTGCCCCTATATCTGGGCAAAGTGGCAAGATGAAAGCCTTAAAGTGATACTAAATAGTAAGAGCTTGTGATATAAAATGTTTGTCTAGTTAAAATACATTGCAATATACTTTTATTTTGTTTCCTTCCCCTGTAAATTAACTCTTAAAATTGTTGTAATGGGTGCCACCATGTTTAAACTTAAGTTTTGTCATATACCTTTACTGTTTAGGACAGTTAGATAAGTGCCCATTACTTTATAAAGTATGTCATAGAAACTAAATCTTTATAGTTTTTTTTTTATATATACAACTAATATGGGGGATACATCTACATTTTCTAAAGTTTGGTTTGAATACACATGTCTAGTGTGTGTTAAATATCCCTTTTAAACATGTTTTTGTAAATAAATAAATGTGGGATGAGTATTGGATGTATCTCTCTACAGCTAGAGCCCAAAAAGCCAATTCCGTAACCTGAGTTTGCTGAAAATCAAAAGCTAAAATACGTAGATGGTCCACAGCACTTTATAAAAGTATTCACTTTATTGGTAACAGCATACACACCAATAAGTGACATTTTGGGGTCTCCCCCTTAATCTTTGGAGAGACCTGAAATGTCACTTATTAGTTTTTATGCTGTTACCAATAAAGTGAATATTTTCTAATAGTGCTGTGGACCATCTACGTGTTTTATCACGTTTTGAGGAAAAGGCAATACCCAAGGTCTTCACGTGCACTGTGCTGGTTCTACTCTCTGCTGTATCACTTGTGGATATTGCAAATCAAATAGCTGGTTTAGGGAACCGGCAGAATTTTGTAAGTCTAGGTTAGAGCATTTGCTTGTGGGAGAGTTGGCTTTTTACAGAAGAGGTGTAAGGTTTGTTTTTTTTTGGGACCTAAAACTGCAATGCAAAATATGGTCTGCGGTAAAGCATTCTCCCATTTGCATTAACCCCTTAAGGACCAGCAACATACCCTGTGCAATGCTGGTCTTTTAATGGGGATTGCATTACTAATAGCGCCGTCTTGCCGCCAGTGGCAAGATTGTGCTATTTCTGGTCACCAGAAGGGTGGAGGGAGGGTACAACAGAGTGGTTCCACTGCTCATGACTTGACCCACGCTTTTGTTGCCAAGGAAAACCTTAACGACTGGCGACATACATAGTACGTCACGGTCATTAAGGGGGTTAAGGCCTTCCCATATCTGTGACTTTTGCAAAGAAGCCCTGATGCAGAAAAACTAACACTCCTGAGCTGGATGCAGGTTGCTATATCATCAACGTTTTGGTGATTAAAAATATCTGTTCAAGAAATAGTACAGCAATTTAATGGTCTAATCTTGTTTGGTGGTGCAGTGTGTTTTTTTTCTTTTCTCTCTCATTTCTATTGAGTTAGTAAAAAGGAGTCATAAGCTACCAAAGTTGCCAACAGCTAAAAGTAGTTTATGGCTCCATTTTAGTTCAAGGTTTAAAATGCTTTGCGCAGTGCATGCAGTAATTCTTTTCCTGTAAGTTAACGCTTCCATCAGATGTCGTATTTCTCAAATCGCATCATAACAAGTATGTTACTATGGTAAGCCGACAGAGTATAGGTTACGTTTAGTGCATGAGCTACTAACCTGTTCTCAGCTAGAGAGGTAAAGAGACAGTCGTTAGTTGCAGCGTTAGGAGTTTGGTGTTTTTGAGCCAAGTAAAGTGATTTGGCAACTTTAAAATAAATTCTTTATATTCTTTTCTTATTAACTAAGATCAGCCATTTGTTTGTGTGATAATAAATGTGTGTGTATATGTATATGCCCCAGACTCAGGTCTGGTTGGAGCTATGTGCGTGATTATATTTTTACATGAAGTTCATATTAAGATCCACAACCTGCCTGGCGCAGCACTAAATATTACAGATGAAAATAACATTTAGAAAAGCTTGTATTGTTTGCAAACTTCAAGATCTCAATGTAAAAGACAAAAAATAAGCATTTTAAGGTCTAGTCGAGCGTATCATCATGTTTGAGACCTTATCGACAGCTTTTAACTGTTTTGTGCATTCAATAGAAACCGGGTATAAGTGCGCTTTTCGGCTTTGAAACTGTCTAAGCATTACGGCTTCAGACAGCGTTTTCTTTTTGTTTTGCAACCTCACGCAAAACCATTACGGCTCAATGGGGAAAAAAGCCCCTAGTTGGGATGTTGCACAACAAGATAATACCTTGGCATTTTAAGAGGCAAAGTAACTGGAATCGCCTTTGTAGCAGTTTTCATCACTGAAAAAGCCAAGGGACAGTCTACTCCAAAATTGTTGTTTACCAAGATAGATAATCCCTTTATTACCCATTCCCCAGTTTTGCAACACTTGTATCTAAGTCTCTGCAGACTGCCCCTTATTTCAGTTATTTTGACAGACTTGCATTTTAGAAAATCAGTGCCCTCTCATAAGTAACTTCACGGGAGTGAGCACAATGTTATCTGTCTGGCACAAATAAACTAACAGTGTCTAACTGTGAGAAAAACAAAGCACTGTGATAAGAGGCATCCTTCAAGGGCTTACAAATTAGCAAATGAGCCAACCTAGGTTTACCTTTAACCAAAGAATACCAAGAGAATAAAGCAAATTTGATGGGAAAATGTAATTTTGACTTGATTGTCCCTTTAAGGGACCTACCTCTTATTAATGATCAAGGAAAGAGCAGCTTTTATCAGGGATAAACTTTATACTACAAACCTTAAAGGGACACTGAACCCAATTTTTTCTTTCATGATTCTCTTGCTATCTTTATTTGAAAAAGAAGGCATATAAGCTTTTTTTGGGGTTCAGAACTCTGAATAGCACTTTTTATTGGTGGATGAATTTATTCACCAATCAGCAAGGACAACCCAGGATGTTCAACAAAAATGGGTCGGCATCTAAACTTATATTCTTGCATTTCAAATAAAGATACCAAGAGAATGAAGAAAATTTGATAATAGGAGTAAATTAGAAAGTTGCTTAAAATTTCATGCTCTATCTGAATCAAAAAAGAAAAAATTTTTGGTTCAGTGTCCCTTTAATTAGAACAGAACATTTAAAAAAAAAAAAACGGTTTTAATAAGGTTTCTGTCCCTAAACGGTAATTTAAGAGATGTGGGTAGTGTTTATCAGGCAATGAGAAATGAATCCTACGGATCAGTTGTGTATAAACAGGCCATAACTGTTTCTATTTAACTAGAATTTTGTTAAAGGGACAGTCTAGTCCAAAATAAACTTTCATGATTCAGATAGGGCATGTCATTTTAAACAATTTTCCAATTTACTTTTATCACCAATTTTGCTTTGTTCTCTTGGTATTCTTAGTTGAAAGCTTCACCTAGGAGGTTCACGTGCTGATTTCTTAGACCTTGAAGGCCACCTCTTTTTCAGAATGCATTTTAACAGTTTTTCACCACTAGAGGGTGTTAGTTCATGTGTTTCATATAGATAACACTGTGCTCATGCACGTGAAGTTATCTGGGAGCCAGCACTGATTGGCTAAACTGCAAGTCTGTCAAAAGAACTGAAATAAAGGGGCTGTTTGCAGAGGCTAAGATACAAGATAATTACAGAGGTAAAAAGTATATTTCTATAACTGTGTTGGTTATGCAAAACTGGGGAATGGGTAATAAAGGGATTATGTATCTTTTAAAACAATAAAAATTCTGGTGTAGACTGTCCCTTTAATGATATAGATATGAGAAGATTATATCCATATCACTTTTGTGTATTTTAAAAATGTCTTTTTTATTTAACATTCAGCATTTACAGCCACTGATGTTGCTCACAAATATAAAAATCAATTTATGTAATGTGAAATTAACGATATAAACATTTTTAGTAGCTACTTTTTTATATATATATTATAGAGAGATTGAATGTCATGTAAGGTTAAACTCGTCTGTACAAAATCTGCTCATTAAACAACTACCTAGAAAATGTTTGCCCAAGGAACAATATTTGTAGCTAGGGCACATGATTCACCAGTTGTCATACCCTGCAGCTGAAGACCTTAAGAAAGCTGAGGGGGTGAGATTTAGTCAATCGGCTATATGGGGGGAAAGAAACCGGGATTGGTCATGCTGATCCGGCTGAAGGGATTTCCTTAGTAACAATGTTCTGTATATAACTAGCGTGTAAATGTTGCAAATGCCTTACAGACCACAATACAGTAGCAGTGTTTGTAACAATGTTATACAGATAGTGCCCAAGACACGTGCACACTCCTGTGACTACCTCAGTATGCTCATGGAAAGGAGCGAAGTCTAACAATAGATATCTTGAGGAAAAACAAACTGATTTATATATAATTATTTTTTTATTTTTTTATCTATTTAAATCATGAAACTCATGTTGTCCCTTAAATGCTGATTGGGGCATTTTGTATGTCTTCAGAGACCACAAATTGTCACTCTTCTGGGCTGAGATGCACATGACCTGTTTATAGATGAGACAACCTGAGGGATTTATCATCCTATAGATTCATTGCTAAGGTCCTATATTAGTGTCCCTTCATAACTAAGTGGATGTATGTTAAAGCTGGTGTGGTTCAGAATTTGAGAATTCTCTTGTGCGCTTTGGGCAAAGTTCACAATCGCCTATTGGTGGCTCTGTAGGGGAGCACTACCCCAATCTTCTATTTTGCACCCATTGAGCAAACTAAAAAAAAAAAATCGGCAAAGCATATCCCATTAATTCCCTTCAGAAAAATGAAGCATATGCATTCTACGGACTGAATGGAAAATAGGGCTGCTTTTTATATCCAGTGTGGCCCTAGAGCTAGCTGCTGATTGGTGTCTACATATGTCCCCCTAGTCATTGGCTTATCCGCTGTGTTCAGATTGCTTCAATCCTGCATTGTTGTGCCTTCAATAAACAATGGCAAGAGAATAAAGCAAGTTTGAAACTTGTTTAAATTTGTATGCTGTATTTGAATCATGAAACGTGTGGAGGTTTTTTTGGGGTTTTTTTTGTATGTGTTTTGTAAGTGACATTAATTTATTTCATACAATACAAGGAAATTGTAAAGATGATTATGAAGTTTGAGTAACTAGTGTGGGGGGAAATAATTTCAGCCTAAATTGAATATGGCCCCTTGAGGATCTGCCCTCTAGCAATGAACAAGTGTCTGTATTTTACCTGCTAGATTTATGTAGGCAAATGACTGCACTAGACAAACCAGACTCTGTTCCCTCAGGGCAGGTAGCTTCAAAGATATCTACACCACTTGCAGTACAATAATTTGTCTCTTTAGACAGGCTTGATCACATTCCGTTTGTAGGTTGTAGCAGCACCAATATCACAGGTTTTAATGGAGTTATTGTGGCCCATTTATCAAAGGGCTTGCGGACCTGATCCGTCACTACGGATCAGGTCCGCAAGACCTCGCTAAATGCGGAGAGCAATACGCTCTCCACATTTAACATTGCACCAGCAACTCACAAGAGCTGCTGGTGCAACGCCGCCCCTGCTGACTCGCGGCCAATCGGCCGCCAGCAGGGAGCTGTCAATCAACCCGATCGTATTCGATCGGGTTGATTTCCGGCGATTCCTGTCCGCCTGCTCAGAGCAGGCGGACAGGGATATGAAGCATCGGTCTTTAGACCGCTGCTTCATAAGTTGTGTTTCTGGCGAGTCTGAAGACTCGCCAGAAACACGGCCCTTCAAGCTCCGTACGGAGCTTGATAAATGGGCCTGTTAATATCATCCATTATTTTTTTTATTTTTTTAATTGCGAAGTCAAACTGTCATTATTCAGACAGGGCATGCAATTTTAAATAATTCCAATTTACTTTTAATTTCTCTTGATATCCTCTGATGGAAGAGTATGATTGTGGATGTGTCTTTTGTATTTGCAACAATGTTAATAGAAATATTATACATGGTTGTAAACACTGCTGCCAAATGGTTAAATACTCATGTGCACACCTAGGAACAGGGTAAATAAAAATATATATATATATTTATATTTATATATTTTTTTTTAAAACCAAAGCTTTAATTTTTTTTTTTAATTGCTTTTTCGATGGGGGAAAAAAAATCTATTAATATATTTTTAATTTTAAAGTACGTTATCCAAAAGGTGGTTCATCATGAAATAAGGGTTTTGTAGTGGGATGTATATTTTTTGCTGTAAGGCTTAATTTTTTTTGGTAAATTCCATGAATCCGCAATGTCATGCTCAGAGGATTCTGTAAGAATATATATATTTTTTTTATATATCTAGACGATATTAGATTCTTGGTTTTGTAGTTTTCAAAACTGATTTTGTCTGCAGAAATAACTTGCCTCCTACTTCACAGCAAAAATTTTATAAAATAAACAGAAGTTGAGAAATAGACCCTAAAGCAGAGCTTTCCAAACTTTTCATGTTGGCGACACACTTTTTAGACCTACATTATTTCGCGACACAGTAATTCAGTTGTACTGTTGACCAGGAGGTTAAACTAACTTGTTTTAAGAGATATGGACACATACATAAATGATATAATAACAAAATGTATTTACAAGTAACAGTAGGTAAGTATGTGCAAGAATTAAATAAAGTTTAATAACACCAATAGCTACTTACTATTTTAATGGGCTGCATGAGGTTGATGGGATGAACACAGTTTCTTAATATTTAGTGGAATATAAGATAAAGACACTCGCATTTCATCATCAAGCATTTTTAACCTTCCACTTCCTATCCATATATCAAGAGCAGGAGCAGCAATGCATTACTGGGAGCTAGCTGCAAAAAAACCCCACTGACTTCTGACTTCAGCTCAGCATTTAAGCTGCCGCCCTCAGAGCTAGGTGAGTCCGATTGACTACTGCCTGCACTGCAAACACACTGCTGTCCCACTCACTGACTACACGTGCAGTCACGAGCCAATTAAGGAGACACACGTGCAGTCAGGAGCCAATGTGCCGCCAAAGCCGCCAATGGGAATAGTTTCAGTTCCCACTGAGCTGCACCAATAGGTTAAGATGATCTGTGACCCCTAGGTATCAATCACGAGTCAACCATGTGATATGCATAGCAGGCAGGCGGAAAGTCAGAAACAAAACAAAAAATTAAATTAAAAAAAAAAATTGTGCTGAAGCAGGGACACACCTACACACTGCTGCCGACACACTAGTGTGTCCCGACACACAGTTTGGAAAGCACTGCCCTAAAGGGACATAAACACAAATTATTTTCTTTAATGATTCAGAACAGAGCATCCCATTCTCAGATTTAGTTCTTTAAAGGGACAGTCAACCCAAAAATTACTGTAACTTATTTACATTAGTTAATTAACAATTTTTACAGTAAACTAGCCCAATTTTCATCTAAACAAACTTTGGCAGAAAATAAACTTACTGATCTCATCTGGCCGTTTTGAAATGGCCGTCTGACCCCTCCTTCTCTGACGTCTCCCAAAAGCTCCCACTAGTACAGGATCCTTTCCTTTCCTCTCGTCCCTGCGCGCTCCTGTGTCTCCCTTCATTCAGTGAGACACTCATATGGCAATTTCAGCTCTCTAGCTGTTCATACCCGGCACTCACTGCCTCTAATCCATGCTGTGCACTGTGTGTTATAGAGAATGAGAGGCAGCGAGTGCCGGGCAGGCGGCGATGTGGGTCTGTGCCCTATAATTGTGTATGACTATCCGGCATATTAGCTGAGTGATTACTAGCACTGAACAGATATGTAGAGCATTCACTTGCCGGTGGGCTTGGAGGCCAATAAGCTTCTACCAGTGGGATAAAAAAAACAACAATGTGACCCTCTTATTTAACAGCTAAACTAGTTTTCCATAAACATTAAGAGTACAGACGCAACATATTGCTGTCCTCTTTCTCCTCGTACAAAAATAGTAATTAACGAAATAGACAAATGCAGAAATAAAGTGGATTTTATGCAGGACCCTGGGTTTCCCACTAAAAGTTGACGACAAATTACAACTCAGGAGACTTTATTAGTAATTAAGTTTAATAATAAGTATACAATAAAAATGTCTGCGGACCACTTGTGTAAGGTACAGCTTACTAAACGGATTCACAATCCCTCTCAAAACTGATATGCGCTTCCCTGGTAAGTGTGAAGCACGTCTATAAGCACCTAGAATAAAAAATGTGCGTTACTGTCTCTACACCTGTCAAAGAAGCAGCTGTGCTTTCTTTTTCTGGGTGGCAGGTTCTCCATTGCAAGTTAATCCACAAACTCATTTTTGCCTAAGTGCCTATTATGTTGGCGATCAGCTTGTCTAAGGCGCCCAGTGTCCCAGTACTGTGCGATCACACTCACTACTACGTGCAAAGGATGTCATGAGAGGCTTGAGGATTGAATGCTGTGGCAGCAAAATCTATGCTTTGGTGCTAGTGCGAGGTGTGATCGCACAGTACTGGGACACCGGGCGCAGGGCCATCTTTAACACAGGGCAAAAGGGGCAGCTGCCCAGGGCCCAGTCTTTGTTTTGGGGCCCACGAGTCTGACATGCCAGACTGCTGATGTCAGTCCTAATACTGTCACAGTCAAAAGTTCTCTGCTTATATTTACTTGTGAGAAACTGTGCCAGACCGTGCTGGGATCATGTGACATGCCAAGCTAGTGCCATGTGCTGTTTTAGGTGTGTACTGTGCAGCACTGAATGCTAAGCCCTAACTCGGCATCCAACCAATCATACTGTATAAGAAAAGGTTCTGCTGGGATTACCACTGTTACCAGGTAACTGCTCTGGTGGTGGGGATTATTCAGGGTAGGGCTGACTGTAGGCGCATGCAGCAGAAAGCTGGAGCGGCAGGCACGTGAGGATTTGAACATCTGTGTAGTTGCAGACACTGCTCTCTTCCGTCTTGAGGCACACATACATTGTATTTTTAATATTGTATTATATAGAGTGTGTGCTCTGTAGTGTGTGTACATGTATATGTGTATGCTCTGGAGAGTGTGTGTGTGTGTATATGTGTATGCTCTGGAGAGTGTGTGTGTGTGTGTATGTGTATGCTCTGGAGAGTGTGTGTGTATATGTGTATGCTCTGGAGAGTGTGTGTGTGTGTACATGTGTATGCTCTGGAGAGTGTGTGTTTGTGTGTACATGTATATGTGTATGCTCTGGAGAGTGTGTGTGTGTATATGTGTATGCTCTGGAGAGTGTGTGTGTGTATATGTGTATGCTCTGGAGAGTGTGTGTGTGTGTATATGTGTATGCTCTGGAGAGTGTGTGTGTGTGTGTGTATATGTGTATGCTCTGGAGAGTGTGTGTGTACATGTGTATGCTCTGGAGAGTGTGTGTGTGTGTGTATATGTGTATGCTCTGGAGAGTGTGTGTGTGTGTATATGTGTATGCTCTGGAGAGTGTGTGTGTGTGTATATGTGTATGCTCTGGAGAGTGTGTGTGTGTATATGTGTATGCTCTGGAGAGTGTGTGTGTATATGTGTATGCTCTGGAGAGTGTGTGTGTGTGTGTATATGTGTATGCTCTGGAGAGTGTGTGTGTGTATATGTGTATGCTCTGGAGAGTGTGTGTGTGTGTATATGTGTATGCTCTGGAGAGTGTGTGTATGTGTATATGTGTATGCTCTGGAGAGTGTGTGTGTGTGTATATGTGTATGCTCTGGAGAGTGTGTGTGTGTGTATATGTGTATGCTCTGGAGAGTGTGTGTGTGTGTGTGTATATGTGTATGCTCTGGAGAGTGTGTGTGTGTGTATATGTGTATGCTCTGGAGAGTGTGTGTGTGTGTATATGTGTATGCTCTGGAGAGTGTGTGTGTGTGTATATGTGTATGCTCTGGAGAGTGTGTGTGTGTGTATATGTGTATGCTCTGGAGAGTGTGTGTGTGTGTGTACATGTACATATGTATGCTCTGGAGAGTGTGTGTGTGTGAATATATGGGTTAGGGGAGTTTGTTATGGTAGGCATTCCCTTGGTATTCATGAAAGTGGTAATTTTGCTGTACAGTGGCTGTCCTAAACAATAAATATGTAGTGAATATCCCAAAACTGGTGAGATGCAATAAATTCTTGCATTGGGGCCCTGTAGACATTAGGTCCGACACTGATTTTTACTGTGCAAATTAAAAAACATTTAATTAATTAATTAGTAAATATTTTAAATTAATCAGCAGTGGATGAATTTATATATTTATTTACTTATTAGTACTGCTTTGGTCCAGTTTCACATATTGCAATTTATTTCATATTTTTTTGAAAATGATTAGCTCAACAGTGGATGATCCACTGCTGGGCTAAACATTTAAAAAAATATAATATATAAAATAAATTGATTTAGTTGTTTTTTGGGGTGGAGAGTGAAATTGCATAGGCGGGGGGGCCCAGGGGAATGTTTGCCAAGGGCCCATTCAATATTAAAGACGGCCCTGACCGGGCGCCTTAGACAAGCTGATCGCCAACATAATAGGCACTTAGGCAAAAATAAGTTTGTGGATTAACTTGCAATGGAGAACCTGCCACCCAGAAAAAGAAAGCACAGCTGCTTCTTTGACAGGTGTAGAGACAGTAACGCACGTTTTTTTATTCTAGGTGCTTATAGACGTGCTTCACACTTACCGGGGAAGCGCATATCAGTTTTGAGAGGGATTGTGAATAGGAGAAAGTGAATCCGTTTAGTAAGCTGTACCTTACACAAGTGGTCCGCAGACATTTTTATTGTATAATTATATTATTAAACTTAATTACTAATAAAGTCTCCCGAGTTGTAATTTGTCGTCAACTTTTAGTGGGAAACCCAGGGTCCTGCATAAAATCCACTTTATTTCTGCATTTGTCTATTTCGTTAATTACTATTTTTGTACGAGGAGAAAGAGGACAGCAATATGTTGCATCTGTACTCTTAATGTTTATGGAAAACTAGTTTAGCTGTTAAATAAGAGGGTCACATTGTTGTTGTTTTTTATCCCACTGGTAGAAGCTTATTGGCCTCCAAGCCCACCGGCAAGTGAATGCTCTACATATCTGTTCAGTGCTAGTAATCACTCAGCTAATATGCCGGATAGTCATACACAATTATAGGGCACAGAGCCACATCGCCGCCTGCCCGGCACTCGCTGCCTCTCATTCTCTATAACACACAGCGCACAGCATGGATAAGAGGCAGTGAGTGCCGGGTATGAACAGCTAGAGAGCTGAAATTGCCATATGAGTGTCTCGCTGAATGAAGGGAGACACAGGAGCGCACAGGGACGAGAGGAAAGGAAAGGATCCTGTACTAGTGGGAGCTTTTGGGAGACGTCAGGCGGCCATTTCAAAATGGCCAGATGAGATCAGTAAGTTTTTTTTCTGCCAAAGTTTATTTAGATGAAATTGGGCTACAGTTTACTGTAAAGATTGTTAATGAACTAATCTAAATAAATTATAGTAATTTTTGGGTTGACTGTCCCTTTAATCAAACTTCATTCTCTTGGTATCTTTTGTTGGAGTGCAATGCACTACTGGGAGCTAGGCAAATACTGAGTGAGCCAATGGCTAGCAGCTAGCTCACAATAGTGCATTGCTTCTGAGCCTATGTTTGATTTTAAAACAATGGATACAAAGAGAACAAAGCAAATTAGATAAAAGTACATTTAGAAAGTTGTATCATTTTGACTTTACTGTCCCTTTAATGCCATTGCTCCCCTACAATTGTTTTCACACAGAATCAACTTTTACTAGTGTAAAGAAGCTCAATGAATACAAGATTGTTTGGAGTGGAATAGATCTGCACAAGGACCTAAGTGTGAGGAGGGAGGGGCAAGCATTAACAATGAAATGATAGTTTCAGTTAAATAAAGCTATTTAAGTTGTTAATCATTTTTTCTCCTTCTAATAAAGTACTGTACTGCTGAAGAAATATTTCTCAAATAGGAACCTATTAAACTGGAGTATCACCTCTTACTGTTCAACTCCTATGTAGGTGCTAAACACACAGCAAAAAAATTAGCTTAAAATTGTTCTCACAAAAGAGCACATTATTCAGTTAAATGTGCGGAAAACAAATATAGATCTCATAAAGTAAAACTTTCTATTTCCAGGAAATTCTCTCTTAACAGTGAGCTTTAATGAATAAAGGTAGCCATATGACTGAACAGTCTTACATTGTTGGGAAAGCTGTCCTAACCCTTCTTATCTTTAGCCCATAGTTCCTTCTCAACAAGAAAAAAAAAAAAAAAAAAAAAAAATATATATATATATATATATAATCATCTGCGTGTAACAGGTTTTTTTTTTATTCCCCCCCCCTTATTATTGAGACCTTTTGTACAGCTTGGAGCAACTGCCTCTAAAATAAATAAATTCTTAAAACTTTAACTTAAGGCAATAAACAAAACAAACATATTGTGTGACGACAAAATCAAACAAGTACTTGGCGCAGTAACAAATGACCACAAATCTAGGTTCTGATATTGGATCAGAACTCTTATTACTTATTACTGAGGGGGTTATTACTGAAAGCTAAATGGGTTTTTAACATCTAAAGCAGTGATTTTTAACCTTTTTTTTGCCGTGGCACACTTTTTTACATTAAAAAATCCTGTGGCACACCACCATCCCAAAATTTAAAAAAAATCACACATTGTAGCCTAATACAGCATATATATATATATATATACACATGCACACACATACTGTATGTAGTAGCCTTAAACAGCATATATATATATATACACACACATACTGTATGTAGTAGCCTAATACAGCATATATATATATACACACACATACTGTATGTATTGTGCTGTTATGCCATGCCTCCTACAAACTACCCCTGCACTGGGAGTAAAAAACAAGCAAAGTTTAAAAAATATGTCACACTGTTGTCAGTCTGCCGTGGCACACCTGAGGATCTCTCACGGCACACTAGTGTGCCACGGCACACTGGTTGAAAAACACTGATCTAAAGGACCCATGAGCTTTGTATCTCGAGGCAGAAATTAAATCTGAACTAGTATTTCAAGCTTTGACAGGCAAAGAATGCTGTTTTCAATAACTTTAGTTGGAAGGGTTCCAAGTAATCTAACTGTATGATGGGTATTTGTATGATTAATAACTGGTGTACAATTGGGATGTAATGAACAAAGTTGTCTGTCTAGATCAGGGTTCTTCAAACTGGGGGTCGGGACCCATTACTGGGTCGCAACACTATGCTTACTGGGTCTCGACTTGTGTGTGTGGTGTATGCTGTAGTGCGTGTCTGTGTTATAAAAGTGTGTGGTATGAGATGTAGTGTGTGTGATTGTATGGTATGGGAGTGTGTATTTTATAAAGGTGTATGAGTGTGTGTGTAAGGCATGAGATTGTGTGTGTGTGTGTGTGTGTGTGTTTGTTGTATGAGAGTGTCTGCTATTATCTTTTACAACACTTGCAAGTTTGACTACAGTCAGGAATAAAGTAAGCACATATTTTAGTCACTTTGCCAAAAATTGCAGCTATCTTGCACCTCTGACATTTTCAGACCAAGCATAAAAAAAAGGGTCACGAAGGTACTTGGTATCAAGGCATTGGGTCTTGGGGGGGGGGGAGGAGTTTGAAGAACCATGGTCTAGATCATCTACAATGTTTTCCTCACAAAAATCACATAGTTAAATACTATAAACTAAATAATGGTCTGTTTCAGCAAAACCCAAGCACTTCAATTTTCATGCAATAAATATTGAGGAATTAAACCTATCCTATGATTTTATTCTTTTTGCTTGTATTTGGTTTTAAAAAATATTAAAAAATAAAGATTGGCCTCTTAACTTAGGGAACATTGGAATAACAGGCTGACACAGCTACATATCTTATCTATTTTTTTGGAGGGGGCACAAAAGTTCTTGGGCAAATTGAAAAAATAAGTGTTTAGGTTTTTGTTAAATGCAAGTAAAATAAATCATTAGTGGATGTGGCAAAAGCTTGACTTTTTCAGAGAGGGAAGAAAAAAAGCTAAATTGTATTCTTTTCAATAATAATCAAGCAATCTATTAATTCCTGAGTCAGCCAATTTTGTTTCAAAGATTTATTTGTTTTTGGCCAATTATGAATCCATAAGGGGAGAACTCAAAAATGTCTATCAGTTTACTTAAAGGGACATTAAACCCCAAAAAATTATTTCATGATTCAGATTGAGCATACAATTTTAAGCAACATTCCAATTTACTTCTATAATCTAATTTGCTTCATTCTTTAGATATCCTTTGTTAAAGAAATATCAATGCACATGGGTGAGCCAATCACATGAGGCAAATATGTGCAGTCACCAATCAGAAGCTACTGAGCCTATCTAGATATGCTTTTCAGGAAAGAATATCAAGAGAAAGAAGCAAATTAGATGATGGAAGTAAATTAGAAAGTTGTTTAAAACTGTATTCTCTATCTGAATCATGAAAGAAAAAATTTGGGTTTAATGTCCCTTTAACTTGGTTATTTTGTGTTCATTACACACACTGAGACAAAACAGAGCTGCCAGAAAGAGGGAAGACAAAGAGGAGATGGTGCAACATAATAATTAAGGGGAAATATATATTTAATTTGACGTGGACCTAAGGGTTAAGAGCTATTAATTGTGAATGTTACATTACTTCCCTACAAATATCACCAATAGTTCATGCAGCAGCAACCTTAGAACTCAAGTTATAGCCAATATATATATATTTAGTAAGTGAATGTTCTATAACAGCTTGACATGTTGCCCATATTTGTCCTAAGCTCATTTGAGGCATTTCAGAACAAAACTTGGCAATTTTGATTAAAGGGATACTAAGTAACAAAATCTACATTCTATATATTTCAGACCATTCATACCTTTCTGAAGTCCTCATGCTTTAAGAGACTGAGGTTAGTTACCTTTTTCAAAGGGTCTTAATTTATTTATTTAGAGCATGCAATTTTAAACCACTTCCCACTTCATTTCTATTACTTAATTATTTTTGTTAAAGCATATCTAGGTAGGTTCAGGATCTGGGAGCTAGCCGCTGATTGGTGGTTGCACATATATGCCTGTTATTGGTTCAGCTAGCTCCCAGTAGTGCATTTCAGCTTCAATGGATGCCAAAGAATGAAGCAAAATTGATAATAGAACTGAATTAAATTGGAAACTTGTTTTAAACATGAATGCTCCATCTGAATCATAAAAGAACAATCATGGTTTCATTTCCTTTTTAACTGTGACCTCATAACATTAGAATTATTCACAAGAGCTTGTGCTAGAAAGATGAAGATTTATTTTTATTTAAAGGGACATAAAACCCAAAATGTTTCTTGACTGACCATGTCGGCGGGATCAGACTGATAAACTACAGAAAAGCTTTCCTCTGTGAAAAGCACATTTGGGCCGATAGAGGCTACTCCCAGGTGGCAACCGGACCATAGAACAAGCTATTGAGCTGCTGTTCATTCCTGGCAGACGGCTTCTCTTTCTGTTTTGCATATGTAATTCAGATAGCGCATTTAATTTTTAACAACTTTACAGTTTGTCATGTAGTGCTTAAGGCATGTGCACACTATCTAGATATCCCTTCAACAAAGAATAACCGGAGAATGATGCAAGGATTCATGAAAAGAAAATGTTATAGGAAATACCATTACAATAAAATATTACGTTACTACATTATAATATATTATAATTTGTTTTTATTTTATTTTTTTCTAGCATGCCTCTTAAGGACACTTAATGGATATCTGCCATTCTTTTGGTGTTTTCTGATTACCTGTCCCTTTAAGGGTAGTTCATGTTTGCATTATCATTTCCTTTAATCAGTAGTTACTTCTGAAAGTTTACTAAGTTAAATATTTAAACAGTTTTCCAAGGTTATGAAGTTATCTCCAAATCATGACTTTTTTTTCCCTAAGTCATTAAACTTCTGCCTCATCTTAACGACGAAAAGATCATGACAGAGATATGAGTCGGATAGTGGATGCAAAATTCTTTAGGGGGGGGCACATGAAAATGAGGAAACGCTTTGCGCATTGGCAAGTGTCATATGGCAAATGTTTTGTACACATGAGTACATAATTTTTAACATAAAAAGCAAAATGTATTCTTGCTAATATAAATTTATGACTGTTGCTAGATATAGGAGCAAGGAATAGGTTTATAGAATAAAATGAAATAATTAGCCATTGCTTTTCTGAGAACTTCTAATCTATGTGTTTATATTTATTTGATATAGCATTAAATCCACTGGGTTTAAATAGTTTAGTGAGACAAACAGCTCTCAGGCTCACTCCTAGATATCAAACATAGTGACGTGTGAGTCATGCTATATTTTTATAGAACTGGATTATGCCTGGCTGTGGACAGTAACCAACGTTATTTTAGTAGGTGGGAAAATGTGAACACCCTAAACGCTATGGCTATAAACTGACACATAACTTTGTGAAAGGTTATGTTAACAGTTTGTATGGTTTTGCAAATCCAGATTACTATCTATGATAGTTCTTTAAAGGGACACTAAATAAATGCCAGATAGAATTATGCAGTCAAAAGATAAGTCTGAGGATAACAGATATTTTTTTGTTTCAGTAGTGGTTTAAATATTGACAAAATAAGTAAAATTTCTAATCTATAAAACAATGGGAGCTGCCATGTTATAACTTAAGTTACTTTCTCTCCTGTGGTCAATTAGGGACAGTTATAAGTAGGTCACTAGAGTGTTCTGCACTTCTGTTTCTAACAGGAACTGAAAATCGAAATTTGAGAATGGGATTACAGGAAAAGGGGACAAAATTAAAGTATATTGCAGGTTTTTATTTTTTTAACGATTAAACACTTTTAAGATGGTAATATAAAATGCTAAACATCCCCTTTTTAAATGCTTGTTATCCCTATTGTTTTAGCCAAATGGGGCAAAAGTAAATTCCCTCACCCATTCTCTTTAGAGTGGACAAAGCCTATTTTGCAGTGGTAAATTACAGCAAAATCAGGCAGATAAAACCCAAATGACAAGATGTGTGTAATCAACAATCGAAATCTGGGCTCCCATTATTGCCTTTCTGCCCCTAGATATTCTTTTCAATGATGGATACAATGCACAACGTCTATCTGATAATAGAATTAAACTCAAGCATTTATTTCCTTTAAAAAATCCCAGGCAAACTTTCAAGAACATTGTGGTGTATAAATCCCAAATTGTATTTGTAAATCAAAATAAAAATGTTTGCTTGGACTCTGTGCGGCCAAATGAATGGCAACATGGACAGGGTGCAGCTTGGGTTTAGCTGCTGTGAAATTCTAGGCTTGTGTGTTTTTAAAACTGCACTCTAGACTGAATTTATTATTTCACACCATTTATCTCATGTATGCAAATGCTGCACATTTGACTTGTCCTGTATCATTAAGGATGGTGGTCACACAGTGCTAACATAACATTTAAAGTCCGTCAAGTCCAAAAAAAAACTTTCATGATTCAGATAGGGCATGTAATTTTAAACAACTTTTCAGTTTACTTTTATCACCAATTTTGCTTTGTTCTCTTGGTATTCTTAGTTGAAAGCTAAACCTAGGAGGTTCATATGCTAATTTCTTAGACCTTGAAGGCCAACTCTAATCTAAATGCATTTTGATTTTTTGTTTCACCACTAGAGGGCATTAGTTCATGTGTTTCATATAGATATCATTGATCTCATGCACATGCATTTACCATGGAGACAGCTGATTGGCTACAATGCATGTCTGTCAAAAGAACTGAAATAAGGGGGCAGCCTGCAGAGGCTTAGATACAAGGTAATTACAGAGGTAAAACGTGTATTATTATAACTGTGTTAGTTATGCAAAACTGGGGAATTGGTAATTAAGGGATTATCAATCCTTTTTTTAAAAAACACAAATTCTGGCATTGACTGTCCCTTTAAGTCTGTTTTGTTGAGAACTGCCTAGCTTTACTTGTGTGTGTGTAACAACCAGTTCTATCCCCTTGCAACAAATCTCTAACACAGCCCTCAGCCTCCCAGTCTCAACCAATTGTCATTAAGTTGGGTGCACAAGCTTAAAGGGACATAACACAATTTTTTTTTCTTTCATGATTCAGATAGAACATACAATTGTAAACAACTTTCCAATATACTACAGTTATATTTTTGTTTTGTTTTCTTGTTATACTATGTTGAAAAGCAGTAAAGTAAGCTCAAAAGTGTGCACGTGTCTGAAGCTCTATATTGCAGCAGTTTAACAAAAATGTTATACATTAGCAGGAGCACTAGATGGCAGCACTATTTCCTGTCATGTAGTACTTCAGGCATGTGCACGCTACCTACCTCGGCATCTCATGAACAAAGAATAACATGAGTACAAAGCAAATTTGATAATAGAAGTAAATTAGAAACTTTTTAAAAATGGTATTCTCTATCTGAATAATGAGAAAAAATGTTTGGGTTTAATGTCCCTTAAATTCAAATCCTTAAACATTTTGCTGTGGTACTATATTGCAGCTCCAGGCAGGGCCATTGGGTTGAAATCATTGTCAAAATGATACTGAAGAATGTTATTGGATCGTTTTAGTGATACTCAACTGAGTGATGGGGAAACAAACTACTGATGGTCACCTCAGCAGTTGTGGTTAACCTAGAACTGCAGTTCCAGTCTGAATGTTCAGCAAGTGAGATCTCCCTGAGTGTGGGGTATCTGAGCATAAATTTGCAAAGTTGATGCGCTTTATTTTTTTTCTTATGACTGAACTAAGCAGGACAGGTGGAGTGACCCTAAAAGGTGATTGACATATCCGTAGTTACTTAAAAATTAAACATGCTGGAAAGTGTGTATATTGAGTAGTTGGGTTTGTAAACAGAAGCTATCAAAATATGACCAGTAGATTTGCATAATAAAAAATGCATGATAAAAAGACAATGCAATATCACTTAGTCTGACCTTCAAATTTCAGTTATGTTTATTTCCACTCCTCCTGTATCATGTATATGCATTTGTGATTGGCTGATGACTGTCACATGTTCTGTGAACTCTTGCACATGCTCAGTAGGAGCTGGGGACTCAAATGTGTAAATATAAAAACTGCACGTTTTTGTTAATGGAAGTAAATTGGAAAGTTGTTTAACTGCTAAACTGCATTAAAGCTTTCCCCCACCACCTCCAACGGTTTTGTCTTGGGTCTGTAGCTGCTTAGATGCCAGATATACAGGTTTCCAAGCAGCATGCCCCCTTTCCCTATAAAGTTGCACGGTGACATCATTGCGCGTGACATCACCTCGCAAAATGGGAAGCCCCAGCGATGCCTGTCACTATACAGGCCCGATCGCTGGGGTGGGAGTCAATGGGAGTCCCCAGATTGCCCTCAAGGTGGGTGAGTGCTAGTGACGGCTCTGAGCCATCAGCACCTGACTGGGAAAATTTGCAACGACTCAGAGCCGTAGTTAGCACTCAAGGGTTAAAAATTGCTGCTCTGTCTGAATCATGAAAGTTTAATTTTAACTTGTGTCCATTTAAGAGACATTTACTTTTTTTGGGTGTGCAAAATGCATATGGGTTTGCAAATCCAAAGCAGTTGGTGATATCTTGATGCTTCCCTCTGTCTTCCTACACCAAATAGATTGAGATTCCATACTTTCCAACATTTTGTGGCTGGGTATTAGGGAGCCTGTCACCATTTTGTCGGTGAAGTTGTGTTGGTAGGGGTGAGATCATTCATAAGTGGTTATGGGTGGAGTTGTGGCTGGTAGGTGTGTCTGGTTGGTCTGTTGGTTGGGTTAAGGAAATTTCTGCAAATGGGGACATACAGCTGTCACAGAGGGACAGAGCTCGGAATCGGGAGCTGTCCCTCTCAAACAGCCACAGTTGTAAGGTCTGAATCTACATGACAATCTTCTTTTACACTAACATCATGTGAGCTGGCTTCTTAAAGTTCTTGACACTTGTAGTTATTAGTTAATGCATTTTAGTAAAATGAAGGATTATGCATAATGCCAGGTGCAAAATATTAAATTCCCTTAAAGCTTATTTTTTTTTTAAATCCTTCTTAATAAATTGGCTGTGCATTTATCTGGCAGCCTTCTACTTTAACAAACCATGGTGAGAAGGAACAGATATAGATATATATTATGGGGAAGTTGGGCTGCTTAACCACATGTCAAGGTCTTTTTCATGTAATTAGCAAGAGTCCATGAGCTAGTGATGTATGGGATATACAATCCTACCAGGAGGGGCAAAGTTTCTCAAACCTCAGAATGCCTATAAATGCACACTCAGCTATGGTTTGGTGCTTTATGTATAAAGTTTTAAATATATGTATTTTACTTATATTTGCCATGAGTCAGGTCTATGTGTATTTCCCTTTGCAGTCTGGCAGTTTTGTTATGGGAATCATGTTTTAGGAAGTTTTTCTTACCTGGGGTATAGTCTTTTCAATTTGACTTGTTTTTTTCTTTGAATAACTTGCGGGCAAATTAGGCTCGAGGGTGCAAAATGCTGTTATTTATTGCGTTATTCTTGGCGCAAAATTTTTTTTTTTTGCTGCTGTAATGATGCAAGTTAATCATTTCCTGCGTCTTAGTTGACGATAGATTGTTTCGCGCAAAATTGTGTTTGTTATGACACGAGTTGCGTCATTTCTGGATGTTTGTTGGCGCCAAAAGATTTCTCAACTTCCTTTTGCATTATGCGTCATACTTGGTGCCAAAAGATTTAGTTTTATTTTACCCCACTTCCTAAATGCTCCTTGCCTTTTTTATGCTCACAGGGCTATGTTATTTGCTTTTTTTTGACAATTTTAGCATTTGCATTTTTTCCCATTCCTGAAACTGCTATATGTGGAAATAAGATATTTCTGTTTAAATGTTATTTTTGTTTACATTTTTCAAGATGTCTCAATCTCTTCTGTTTTAAAAGCTGCTGTAGGAACCATGATGCTTGAACACAGTTCTACCAAAGCTAAGTGTATCTGTTGTAAGCTAGTGGAGATAATATCTCCAGCTTAAGTGTGTAGCAATTGTCATGATATGCTTTTGCATGCAGAAAAGGTTTCTTTTAGTGCTAGTACGGTATCGGTTGTTCCTTCAACATCTAATGTACATGATATTCCTGTTAATATGAAAAATTATATTGCTATGGCTGCTATACCGCCTTCAAATAAACGTTAAAGGTCTTTTAAAACTTCTCATAATGATGAAATTTAATGACCGGCAACATACTGATATATCATCCTCCTGAGGATCTCTCTGACTCAGAAGATACTACTTCAGATATTGACACTGATAAATCTTATCTTTTTTTTTTAAGATTGAGTATATTCGTTCTTTGTTACAAGAAGTGTTGATAACTTTGGATATTGAGGAGTCTGGTCCTCTTGATAAAAAATCCAGTAAATGTTTAAATTCTGTCTATAAACCTCCTGTGTCTACTCCTGAGGTTTTCCCTGTTCCTGATGCTATTTCTGATATGATTGCTAAGGAATGGTCTAAGTCTGGTACTTCTTTTGTTCCTTCTTCAAGGTTTAAACAGTTGTATCCTTTGCTGGTGGCTAAGTTAGAGTTTTGGGGAAAAGTCCCTAAGGTTGATAGGGCTATTTCTACTCTTGCTTAAATATACTACTATTCCTATGGAAGATAGTACTTCTTTTAAGGATCCTTTTAGATAGGAATATTGAATCTTAGCTAAGGAAAGCTTATTTGTATTCTGGGTATATTCTCAGACCTGCCATTTCTATGGCTGATGTTGTGGCTGCATCAACTTTTTGGTTGGATAGCTTAGCACAACGGGAAAAAGACTCTGATTTGCATAGCATTGTTCGTTTGCTTCAACATGCTAATCATTTTATCTATGATGCTATATTTGATATCATCAAGATTAAAGGGACAGTTTACTCAAAAATTTTCTCCCCTTTAATTTGTTCCCAATGATCCACTTTACCTGCTGGAGTATATTACATTGTTTACAAGTAGCTCCTTTACCCTTATATTGGTATTTGAAATAGTTGTTTTAGCATATGGTATCCCCACCTATTCTGAAAGTTTGTGGCCACAGGTCCAAGCTATAGATAAGCTTTGTAAACACAGGCAGCAGAAGAAATTACACTCCCAGTGGGATATAGCAGAGATACAGTAATAAAATGTTGATTTTCCATTGTTCTCTCCAAGAACTGGTGATTGTTTTATGGACAGATATGAGATAAAGAAACATGTATGTGTACACATGGTGATAAAGTAATGAGATCTGATTATACCTACAAGCTCAACCCATTTTATTAGGTAGTGGCTTCAAAACACAAAATCAGAGCTTTAATATACACACGAAAAAAACTTAAAAAGCTAATTTTCATACATTTTACTCTGCAGTTGGGAAAAAAAGCAATTGTAAACACATTAAAGGAAAAACTATTTTTCAGTATACTGTCCTTTTAATGTTAAATCTATGTCTTTTTTTTTTTTTTTTTTTTGAGCCATAAAGCTCTTCTAGCTAAAATAGCCAGTCATGGAATGCTGACTTTGTATCTAAATCTAGGTTACTATCTCTTTCATTCCAGGGTAATAATTTGTTTGGTTCCCAGTTGGATTTTATAATTTCCACTATTACTGGGGGGAAAGGAGTTTTTTTGCCTCAAGATAAAAAGTCTAAGGGCAAATCTAAAGCTTCTAATCGGTTTCGTTCCTTTCATCAGAATAGAGAACAGAAAACCACCCCTTCCCCTAAGGACTCTGGCTCCAATTGGAAGCCATCCTTGGGTTGGAATAAAATCCAAGCCTTATAAGAAACCAAAGCCAGCCCCCAAGACTGCATGAAGGTGCAGCCCTCAATCCAGTTCTTCTGGGGGGGGCAGATTGAAATTATTTCAAGACATTTTGGGTAGGTTCTGTTCAGAATCATTGGATTCAGAATATTGTCTCTCAGGGGGTATCAAATAGGTTTCAGAATAAGACCTACTGTGAGAAGAAGTTGTGTTTTTTTGTTTTTTTTCTCTCACACATGTTCCAACAAATCCTGTGAAAGCTCAGGCCTTTCTGAAGTGTGTTTCAGATCTAGAGCTTTCAGGAGTAATTGTACCAGTTCCAATTCTGGAAGAGGGTCTGGGTTTTTATTCAAATCTATTCATTGTCCCGAAGAAGGAAAAATTCAAGTTTTTGAATCCATTTGTAAGGGTCCCAACTTTCAAGATGGTGACTAAGGACTATTCTGCCTTTTGTTCAGCAAGGTCATTACATGTCCTCAATAGACTTACAGGATGCGTATCTTCACATTCCAATTCATCCAGACCAATATCTGTTTCTGAGATTCTCTTTTCTAGACAGTATTACCAACTTGTTGCTCTTCCATTTGGCCTAGCAACAGCTACAAGAATCTTTTTGAAGGTTCTCGGTGCCCTTCTATCTGTAATCAGAGTGCAGGGTATTGCGGGGTTTCCTTATTTGGACGATATCTTGGTACTGGCTCAATCTTTTCATTTAGCAGAATCTCACACAAATCAACTTGTGGTGTTTCTTTGAAGACATGGTTAGAGGATCAATTTACCAAAGAGTCCCTTGATTCCTCAGACAAGGGTCACCTTTTTAGGTTTCCAGATAGATTCAGTGTCCATGACTCTGTCTTTTAACAGACGAGACAAATGAAATTGGTTTCTGCCTGTCGAAACCATCAGTCTCGATCATTCCCTTCATTGGCTATGTGCATGAAAGTTTTAGGTCTCATGACTGCAGCATCGGACGCGATCCCCTTTGTTTGTTTTCATATGAGACATCTGCAGCTTTGCATGCTGAATCAATGGTGCAGGGATTATACTTGGGATATCACCGTTGATATACTTAAATTCCAATATTCAACTCTCTCTGTCCTGGTGGTTGGACCATCATCGCATTCTTCAAGGGGCCTCTCTTGTTCGTCCTTCCTGGACTGTGATTTCAACAGATGCAAGTCTCACAGGTTGGGGAGTTGTCTGGGGGTTTCTGAAAGCACAAGGAGTTTGGAATCCTCAAGAGGCGAGGTTACCAATCAATATTTTAGAACTTCATGCTATATTCAGGGCTCTTCAGACTTGGCCTCTACTAAAAAGAGAATCATTCATTAAATTTCAGACAGACTATCACAACTGTGCCATATGTCAATCATCAAGGGGGGACTCTCAGTCCTTTAGCGATGAAAGAAGTATCTTGGATACTTTCTTGGGCAGAATCCAACTCCTGTCTAATTTCTGTGATGCACATCCCAGGTGTAGACAATTGGGAAGCGCATTATCTCAGTCGTCGGTCTTTACATCCAGAGTAGTAGTCTCTCTTTCCAGATGTATTTTGTCAGATTGTACAGATGTGGGGTCTCCCCAAAATAGATCTTATTTCTACCCATCTAAACAAGAAGCTTCCCAGGTACCTTTCCTGGTCCAGGGATCCTCAGGCGGAGATGGTGGATGCTTTAGCAGTTCCTTGGTTTTACCAACCTGCTTTATATTTTTTCGCCTCTAGTTCTTCTTCCAAGTGTGATCTCCAAGATCATATTGGAACAATTGCATGTGTTTCTGATAGCACCAGCATGGCCTCACAGGTTTTGGTATGTGAATCTTGTCTGGATGTCCAGTTGCCAACTCTGGCCCCTTCCTTTAAAGCTTTCAATTCACAATGCTTATTGGAGACGGGACAGTCTCCACCTCAGAGGATTATAGATAATTCTACTAGATCAGTTGCCACTTCTTGGGCTTTTAAGAATGAAGCTTCGGTTGACCAGCTTTGCAAAGCAGCAACTTGGTCTTCTTTGCATACATTTTACAAAATTTTACCATTTTGATGTATTTGCTTCTTCTGAAGCAGTCTTTGGTAGAAAAGTTCTTCAGGCAGCTGTTTCAGTTTGATTCTTCTTATGATTTAAGTTGTGTTTTGTTTTTTGTTTTTTTGTTTTCTTGAAATTTATGAGACTTATTTTTTTGTGGATTTAATTTTTTCAGCGGAAATAGCTGTTTTATCATTCCCTTTCTAGTGACTCTTCTGTAGTCTCACACATCTTGGGTGTTTCTATCCCATACGTCACTAGCTCATGGACTCTTTCCAATTGCATGAAAGAAAACATAATTTATGTAAGAACTTAGCTGATAAATTATTTTTTTTCATATTGGAAAGAGTCCATGAGGCCCACCTTTTTTATGGTGGTTATGAATTTTGTATAAAAAGCACAATTTTATTTCCAGTTCCTCCTTTTTGTATGTTTTTTTTTTTTTTTTTTTTTTTAAATTCATTTTTTCACCCCACTATTTGGCTATTCGATAAATTGAATTGTGGATGCGGTGAGGGGTGTATTTATAGGCCTTTTGAGGTTTGGGAAACTTTGCCCCTCATGGTAGGATTGTATATCCCATACGTCACTAGCTCATGGACTCTTGCCAATGTGAAATAAATGAAATTATCAGGTACGTTCTTACATAAATTATGTTTTCTACTATGTCGCTACTAATTTTTAAAAATTTTTTTTAATGTAATCTAAAACAAGTTATCTAGAATTATTTAGACATATGTGTTTAACATGGAATGCTTTGTTCTATCTGGAATGTAAATATCATGCTCTTGACTCTAAACATATTTTATATATATATATTTTTTTTTTCTTGAATAGATGGGAATTATGTTTGTGCCTTGTAAGATTGATATGCACATATTTTCACAAATAGTTCTATAAGGCGTACTCCTCGTTAAAAAAGCAAAGCAGAGGTATGTGTTAAATTTATATGAAAAAAATGTTGGGATTAAAATTCTTCCATTTATCACATACTATAAAGAAACCTTCAGTCCCCTACTTAAACAAGATGTTGCTACAAATACAAAAACCTATCAGGTTGGGAAATCTGAAAGTTTTATTAAGAAAATAATTGTGTGTATGTATCAAATTTTGGGGGAAAATTTGCAGAATATGGCTGCAGTATTCAGATGTTTAACCCCAAAATGTTACACTAAATTTTTGCCAATAAACTAATTTTCCATGCAAGGTCAGTAGGCTACTTGTGTTGCATGAAAACAGACATGTCTTGTACCTACAAAGTCTTACTCATCTAAGTGAGATACCCTCTAGGGTCCAATTCAATTACATTCGTAGTACAACATATACATTAGAATCAATATTCTAAACTGTAAAAAGTTTACTCTCTCTATGGTTATAGGGAAAGTATCACTCCCGGTGTCTCCTTATATTCTAACATAATCTCATGGCTCCTAGACCTACATCAACATCTGATTCCATATCACTCGGATCGTCTTGCACACTTCAGCAAGCTGTACTACAGTCACATTCCCAATTAGTATTTTCTGTGTCTCTTCATGGGCACTATATATTCTGGACACATCCTCGCCAAATGTGATTCTGATTGTCAAAGTAGATATGTAGTTATTTAAAGACTGAAGATACAAGGCACTGACCATGAATCTGATTTCTAGCCTGAAAGTAAGCAGCAATCGGCCTCCTTTTGCCCTGTGGAGTCAGGGTCTATATGGGTTATTTGGCTTGTAATCTGTGCGTCTTCTTCATCCTCTCCAATAAATGGGAGTCCATGGAGCCTATGTACTAAAGAATGAAGAGGCTTGTGAAAATTAGTAAACTTAAAACAAAACACACACAAAATGATAAAACGAGAGGCTGAACAGTTACTGAATCTACCCAACATCTCAATCTTGAGTATGTAAGTTAATCAGCACCTACTCCAATCTTCACTATAGAATATAATATTTACACACATGCTTCATAATATACTTTTTCGTTACATTACCAATTCAAAATAGTTTTTTGAATAAAACTGTGCTGGTCTTGGAAGCTACAAGAGTCTAATGCATTTACATCACTAGAGAGAGAGATTATATATATATATATATAAAAAAAAAAAAAAAAAAAAAAAAAAAAGATATTAGTCATCCTACAAAACTATAAACCTGTACATTAAAACAAATTACTGAAACTGCAAAACGGATTAATCCAAAAAAGGACTTAAAATCAAAATTGGGTGTCCCTAATAAAAATAAAATAAAAAATGACCCAAATACTTAATCCTAAATCAAATTTTTTTTAATTATTTTTTTCTCAGCTGATAAATAATTACAAAGTGTTTAGTTCATATTGGGTTTTTGTGTGAAGGCATTGGACAAGCATGCAATTTGTTTTTGTGAAGGTTTAAAGTGAGGCTACCTGGTCTGCAGAAAAGATAACATTTGTGAGGGTTCTAGAGAGAGCCCTGTGATAGAGGTTTAAATATGATCCATACAAATGACTACACTAGATTTTAGCACAGGCTCAGCAGTGAAGGGGCTGAAGAAAGATCACAACTTCTATTCTGAGCCCACTGATTTATTTATTTGTTAATTTCTATTAACCTGTCCAGTCTGCCAGTTGGATCAGATTTTATGATGAATACATGTCCCTTAGTTACTACCACACTTATTAAGCCCAGGGCTACGGTTGCAGTAAGTGACTTTCAGCAATCTTATCAGTAATGTAGTTTAATGAAGATCAGGTGATAAAATATTGTAAACACAAATGACTGTGCAACCTGTCTTGTTTGCAAGTGTCTGCAGCTCAGCCCTTAGTTAAAATATAGGTGGAGTTCAGATTTCTTTGTAATTACATTTTTCCTGATTAACTGTAAGCAAAATAAACCTGCCTTCTGGTGTTTAATATAAAAGTTTATCTGCTGAGGCAATAAAGGTAAAAGATAAGAGATTCTATTACAAAAATATATATTGTATAGTACATTCTTAAACTCCAAAATATAATTTTTATATGAAGTGCAATATCAGATGAGACCCCTGTAGTTGCACCCTTGAATCATAGGAAGGTTTAGTAGCAGCAATGCACATCTGAGCTGGCTGCTGATTGGTGGCTGCACACAGGTTTCTTGTCATTCACTCACCAGATGTTACGTAAGTCTCAAAAGAACAGTAATAGCAATAAACTGTAAAGAGGTTTTTTTTTTTTTAATTACTCTGTATGAATTATAAATTGGCTCTAAAAGGGACAAAGTAAATTCATAATTAAACTTTAATTTCAGTCTGGTATAAAGCACTCCCCAATCCTAAACTCTAGTTCTGCTCCCAACTCAAACCTTTAATCTTCTTCGTCATGAAGTCTAACCTGTGTCGCCTGTAATCCTCACCCCTGTCGCCTGTAATCCTCACCCCCTGTCGCCTGTAATCCTCAACCCTGTCGCCTGTAATCCTCACCCCCTGTCGCCTGTAATCCTCACCCCCTGTCGCCTGTAATCCTCACCCCTTGTCGCCTGTAATCCTCAACCCCTGTCGCCTGTAATCCTCAACCCCTGTCGCCTGTAATCCTCACCCCCCTGTCGCCTGTAATCCTCACCCCCCTGTCGCCTGCAATCCTCACCCCCTGTCGCCTGTAATCCTCACCCCCTGTCGCCTGTAATCCTCACCCCCTGTCGCCTGTAATCCTCACCCCCTGTCGCCTGTAATCCTCACCCCCCTGTCGCCTGCAATCCTCACCCCCTGTCGCCTGTAATCCTCACCCCCCTGTCGCCTGTAATCCTCACCTCCCTGTCGCCTGTAATCCTCACCCCCTGTCGCCTGTAATCCTCACCCCTGTCGCTTGCAATCCTCACCTCTGCTCCCTCTGAGACCCAGACTTTTGGATTTGGACAAATGCAGAAATGACTCATTTTGCTCTATTCTTTGAAAACCAGAAATGATTCCTTTTTAATGAAGACACGTATTAATGCAGCACAAATTTAATTTATTTATAGTTGCTCCATAGTCGGGACAGGTTTATAAATTTTACACTGTTAAACAGCGATCCAGTAATGTCATTGTCACTTGATTCCTGTGTCAGCCAATATGTACAGTATGGGATGATACTAGTGCAAGTTCTGCTGCTGTAAAATAAACATTTGTCCCCTTAAGTGGCCCTTAAAGGGACAGTATACACTAATTTTCATATAACTGCATGTAATAGACACCACTATAAAGAATAAGATGCACAGATACTGATATAAAAATCCAGTATAAAATGGTTTAAAAACTTACTTAGAAGCTTTCAGTTTAGCTCTGTTGAAAAGGTAGTTGGAAAGCCCACTGCAAGTGGGAAATAAGACACTCCCCCTTCTTTTGCATATGAAAAGTCCCTTTACACAAACAGGAGCAAGCTGGAGAAGGTAGCTGACTGAATTCACATAAAACTTTGGGGCTTGGTTAGGAGTCTGAAAATCAGAGCAATGTTATTTAAAAATAAGCAAAACTAAAATTTTTTTTTTTTTAAAAACTTCAAGGGGTATATAAATAGATCATCTACAAAACATTTATGCAAAGAAAAAAGGAGCGTATAATGTCCCTTTAAGTTTTTTTTTTTTTGGGGGGGGGGTTTAAGAACCCTCAAAGGGATAGGTTAAAATTGAAATGTGCACAGGTGTATTTCATTTTTTTAGACTTTTATACAGTATTCTTCCAATAGCAACTACTTCTAGTAAAAGTTGTTGGTGTTTTACTGCAGCATATGCACATATGCTACGAGGGGCCCATGCAACAGTATTTAAACTAAACACATAAGAGTCAGTATTGACTTGTATAATACACATCTAGAGGCCTATTTATTATTGTGCGAGCGAACATGATCTGATATTGTGGATCATGTCCGCCGCATACACTATCGGCATTTATCATTGCACCAGCAGTTCTGGTGATCTTCAGGTGCAATGCCGCCCCCTGCAGATTAGTTGAAAATCGTCCGCCAGCAGGGGGTGTCAATCAACCCAATCGTATTGGATCGGGTTGATTTTAGGCGACGTCTGGCCGCCACCACCACAGAGCAGGCAGACAGGTTATGGAGCAGCGTTCTTTAGATCTCTGCTTCGTAACTTGGGCTTCGCCAGAAACACGGGGCTTCAAGCTCCATAAGGAACTTGATAAATATGCCCCTAAGTCTACAGTACACACTGCCGCCAACTCTCGAATACTGGTGCACTTCTCCTCACAGCATATGTACGTATGTCAATAAAACCCCCAGTAATCTTTTACTAGCATGATTTTTGCTAATGGAAGTATATTGCAAAATGCTTCTATTCAAATGCACCCATACACATTTTAATTTTGACTTCTACTTTTTAAATACGTTTTTATTTAATTGTTATTTTTGTGTAATGTCCCAAATCTTTACATTCCGTTTCACACTCTTCTCCATTTCATCTCACCACACCTATGTTTTTTTTATGATTCTGCATAACCAGCTTGCTACACCTGTTTCCCAGGTAGGCGTTTCACTAAGCTGAATTGAATGAGAAATCGGCAGCACAGGGTATATAAGGCACCAAGTTTACTGTTCACCTACACCCTGGGCAGTCTGCAGGTAAGTTAGACATGTCAAGTACCCTAGAGATTAATGGGAACTGTATAATAATGTGGCTTACTCTCAAAGTGAGTCAATTGGGGACACAAATTATAAAATCAGGAATTTTTATTTAAATTCCATAATATATAAAATTATTATATGAATTTAATTGTGAATCTATGTATTTTTGTAGATCACACATTGAAGTATCTATATACAGAGATAAAATTATTTGCCAGGAACTCTGCAATTTTTTTTTTAGAAAATGGGGAGGGGGGGGGGTTGATGTAACAGGACCGGTTTGATTTTGAGTATTACGTGCAAGGTTTTATAGCGCTAGCATAATCTTTCTGCAGGTGTGGGATTTTAACATTTCCTGGGATATGTGCTGAGTTTTATCATTGCCTAGAATTTAATTTAAAATGTAATAGCAAACTGCAATAAATGGGGAAAACCCCATAAATTGTAGTGTAAATTAACTTAAGATCATTAACTTCATATTTTTAAAATAAGAATTGACAATAATTTACTCTCTGGAGAAAGTTAAATTTGTAACAAGGGAAAAATAAATTTGTTTTAATGTAGGTAAATATGAAAATGATAAAATAAGACAATATTGTTATATTTAGTCTAGGAGGTCCCCCCCCCTTATTAAAGAGACACTGATTCATAGCCCTCTAATTCATTAAAACATTTACAGGGACCATAAAGTCAAAGTGCAACTTATGCATCATCCAGAGATCCATTAAAATTGTTTGCTCTAAATCCTTAAACAACTTTCCATATGCTTCATTCTCTTGGTGTCCTTTTGTTAAAGAGTTTGTAAACTATGTAGGATGAAAGGAGTATGCATGGGTCTTTATTAAATTTTTCTGTCCGTGATAAAATCCATGCACACTCCAATCATCCTACAGACAGAACAATTGTATAAATACCCATGCATGCTCCTATCATACTACATAGTCTACAAACTCTTCAACAAAGGACACTAGAGAACAATGCAAATTTGAGACTTTTGGTCCTCTGATTTTCCTCTCTAGATGTGTGTAAAAGGCTATATTTTATGGTTTAATTGCACAGAGTCCAATAATGTGTTATAGGCAACTTTCACCCAGTAAACTTTCTATTTAAAAAAAGAAAAAAAAAAAAGATTAAATGACCTGGATAGAAATGTTTTCATCTCATGAAAGTATAGTCCTTTGAATGTGTGTAGGGTTCCCTTCAGGAAATGTGGCGTGTGTGTACCTATCACATATGTATAGGATCAGAGAGAAAGGGGTGGGAGGGGGCTTGTCTATTTAGCTAGTTCATTAAACTTTTTAGTAAAATCATGAGGGGGGGGGCTATAGTGCAAGGGGAATATACAGTATATGTACATGGGTAGGAAACCATGTTGTGTAATAAGTGATTAATTACACTGTCTATAGTATAGATTCAAATCTTCTTTTGCTATTCAGCCCTAGATTTACAGCCCATGTCACAAAGTAAACGGTAGCTCATAGGCAGAAGAGGGCCAGCAATTTCTGATTTGGTTTGCCACCCCTGTTCTTTATAGCATTTTATTTAAAAGCAAATGCCCATGTTCCCACTTGTGTTGGTTTTAAACCCACTTAAAGTAACGCACCTAGATATCTCGTGCTGCTTGATACAAGCATGTAACATACAGGGATGTTTATTGGCTTTTCTCTTGTACATCTCAAACAACCAGAGGTCGCAGACACATTAGGTGCAAGCTCACAAGACTTTAATTTGTTATAATAAAATGTGAGAAGGCACCATGCCCTAGCCCTACACTGGGCACACACCTTGTTGGTCTCGGACAGAGTTTGCCCCTGGTTTATACTGATACAGATCTAATATAAAGTTTAGAAATGGCCTATTTTGTAAGTTTACACCCCCTTAATTCTTGTCTTGTACAAATTGTAATTTCTTTATTTCTTTCTTTATTTTCCGTAGCCATGGGGAAAGTATCGTCCCTGCAGCTGTGGGCCTTCCTGGTGTTCCTATGTGGTGAGTGTCATGTTTAGAGCGTACCATTAGCTGAGGTTATTAACCAAGAAAACCAATACATAGCAAGCTCATCCAGTTATCACTGAGGGTAACTGGGGGGGGGGGGGGGGGTGAATTATGAACAGATAAATCAGGACTTTGTTTTTAAAATAATAAAAAAAAAAATTCTTCACCATTTGACTTTTTGCACATGAAAATAAATACAGTCTTCAGAACCAATGTTTCTCTTAATATTGTATAAAGCAGATCAAGCGTGGTTAATTTAAACTAAGAGAACAGGTGATAGTTAAGCGCTAAAAGCGAGGGTTTGAGAGGAGACTGTATCTCTATAAATGAAGCATTGTGACTGCGTGTAGTGTGAATATAAAACCTAATATTAGGAATGGTAGTGAGTGCTGTGTAGGTAACCAGTACTAAAAATGATATGTGGATAATAGCTATATATATATATATATATATATATATATACACAGTATGATAGAACTGGGTCCAACGGACGGTCTCCGTTGTTGAATGTGATCCAAGAACAGCCGGAACACAGGGAATTTTTCAAAAATCCGATTTATTTTGTTGAATAAATCTGATTTTTGAAAAATTCCCTGTGTGCCGGCTGTTCTTGGATCACATTCAACAACGGAGACCGTCCGTTGGACCCAGTTCTATCATACTGTGTGTATTTGTCCTGCCGAGCACCTGGTTGTTGCTTATTTGGCGAGTGCCGTTTCCCACAAACGATTTATATATATATATATATATATATATATATATATATAAAATCAACTAAAAGAATGAAAGATGCAAAAGAGGGTACAAATATAGATACAATTTATTAAAACAGAAGCCTAAACCAATAGTCTAAAACAATATGTCAAGTAGTAAGCAAATATTAAAACATAGTACTATAGTACTTGCGTTTTCAGAGTGATGTTAGCAACAGTGGAGCAATAATGTGTCTCCTAAGATGTCCAGTATAGATGCAAGGTAACTGTCGGATAGAGGCCGCGTTGTGTACGGGTTGGTGTTACCAGATGATATTAAATGCACCTTTTTTATGGCTCCTACGTGACCGTTGTGACGTCACTGATGCCGGTTACGTACAGCGTTTCTGTAGTAGCCCCTATTCCGCAAAGAATGTGGAAGTCTTGGGGGAATAAGTGTAATACATGACTTAATTGTTTCTTTATGTAACAATAGGGATAGGTGATCCTCAGATTGTGGGGTCGCGATGTAGCGACTAAAGACACGGTTTGTTTCCTTTGGTTGCTAGTAGCAACTGGTGGGTCCTTTTAATGCAGAAACTTGGCGGTCATTAAAAAACGACTAATTAGACAGGTATATCTTTGCGGTCATTTCAAAACGACTAGAACAACTAAAAAGTCTTTGATTAGAAGAGCTTGGCGGTCACTATATAGCGACTAGGAGATCTTTTCTTTGGGGTTGTTAGTAACGACTCAGGTGTTCCTATATGAATGTGACCAGGCACAACAACATAGGATAGAACGTACTCCAAAGTGCAATATTATTAAAATAAACAAAGGCTAATAGACAAATAGCACAGTGTCTCAGTCAACGCGTTTCGCCCGTGGGCTTTATCAAGACATCAGATGCTAAGACCGCAAAGATATACCTGTCTAATTAGTCAATTTTTAATGACCGCCAAGTTTCTGCATTAAAAGGACCCACCAGTTGCTACTAGCAACCAAAGGAAACAAACCGTGTCTTTAGTCGCTACATCGCGACCGCACAGCCTGCACAATCTGAGGATCACCTATCCCTATTGTTACATAAAGAAACAATTAAGTCATTTATTTTGACCGCCAAGTATTACACTTATTCCCCCAATACTTCCACATTCTTTGCGGAATAGGGGCTATTACAGAAACGCCATACGTAACCGGCATCAGTGACGTCACACCGGTCACGTAGGAGCCATAAAAAAGGCGCATTTAATATCATCTGGTAACGCCAAGCCGTACACAACGTGGCCTCTATCCGACAGTTACCTTGCATCTATACTGGACATTTAAGGAGACACATTATTGCTCCACTGTTGCTAACATCACTCTGAAAACGCAAGTACTATATACTGCAATCAGTTCTTTTTTTATCAATTGTTACTATCAGTAACGAATAAGGGAGACGTCCCTGCACTTTTAGATACATATGTTTTAATTTTTGCTTACTACTTGACATATTGTTTTAGACTATTGGTTTAGGCTTCTGTTTTAATAAATTGTATCTATATTTGTACCCTCTTTTGCATCTTTCATTCTTTTAGTTGATTTTATATATATATATTGCTATTATCCACATATCATTTTTAGTACTGGTTACCTACACAGCACTCACTACCATTCCTAATATTAGGTTTTATATTCACACTACACGCAGTAACAATGCTTCATTTATAGAGATACAGTCTCCTCTCAAACCCTCGCTTTTAGCGCTTAACTATCACCTGTTCTCTTGCTTTCACTTTTCCTGTTTTCCTGGAGGGGAATTCAATAGTTAAGCTGGGTTGTCATCTCTAGCGCTTATAATTTAATTTTACACTGAACTGTTAATTTAAACTAGTTCAGTGTTCAGTTGTCTAGTTTAATCTGCTGCACGGCTGTAGCTGGCAATGCACGGGCTCTGCACTCGGACACTAAGCCAGATTAGTTATTGCATAACACTAACTGCATGCACTTAATCTCCTGCTAAAGATCTCACAGAGGCTTTAAAGGAGCAGACCTATAGTATCTGTGTATCATGGGTAGGCAAACAGTGCACATGAAAGTCCTATAGTACAGACAGTATGTACAACTTAAACAAATCTTTCCAGTTTGCTTTCTCGGTTTCTGTAAGAACTGCATACTTAGGTAGGCTCAGAAGTGTACATTGTTGCTACAGCTGCGGCCATACTGTGGAAGTGAATTTCCCTTTTAACACTTTATTGCTGATTGGTGTCAGCAGGGTTACAGATGTACTGCCAGCACAAACATCTAATCTACAAATCCCACTCTTGTGGCTACCAAAGCTCGTACCTTACATTCCTTGTCTGTAGGGCCAATCTTAGCATTTTTGGCTGCCCCTAAGCCCTGCCCACTGTATGGCCCACCCTGTCCTAATTTTCAGTTTGCCTAGTTAAAGAATAGCCCTATATTATACTCCTGATACCACAAACACTTCTTCATAAACTAAATACAGGATGTACATTGCAGCCTCTCATATCCTCACCCCTAACACTGGGGGCCTCTCAATGTGTGGAGCATTGGGCAGGTGCCTCTTCTCCTCCCCAAGGGAAAACCTGCTTGTGTGCCATAGCCTTGTTACGCCAAGGCAGACCTGCGCTCATCCGATGTAGTACTGACCACAGACACTACTTGAGTTTTCTGCTATATCTCATAACCGGTGCTACTGAATCTCTGCTCTGCCATATCCCTGAAGCGTACATCAGTAACTAGCACCTCTGCCAGAGCCCTGAAGCGTACATCAGTAACTAGCACCGCTGCTCTGCCATAGCCCTGAAGCGTACATCAGTAACTAGCACCTCTGCCAGAGCCCTGAAGCGTACATCAGTAACTAGCACCTCTGCCAGAGCCCTGAAGCGTACATCAGTAACTAGCACCTCTGCCAGAGCCCTGAAGCACACATCAGTAACTAGCACCTCTGCCAGAGCCCTGAAGCATACATCAGTAACTAGCACCTCTGCCAGAGCCCTGAAGCGTACATCAGTAACTAGCACCTCTGCCAGAGCCCTGAAGCACACATCAGTAACTAGCACCTCTGCCAGAGCCCTGAAGCGTACATCAGTAACTAGCACCTCTGCCAGAGCCCTGAAGCGTACATCAGTAACTAGCACATCAGTAACTAGCACATCAGTAACTAGCACCTCTGCCGGAGCCCTGAAGCATACATCAGTAACTAGCACCTCTGCCAGAGCCCTGAAGCACACATCAGTAACTAGCACCTCTGCCAGAGCCCTGAAGCGTACATCAGTAACTAGCACCTCTGCCAGAGCCCTGAAGCGTACATCAGTAACTAGCACCTCTGCCAGAGCCCTGAAGCATACATCAGTAACTAGCACCTCTGCCAGAGCCCTGAAGCATACATCAGTAACTAGCACCTCTGCCAGAGCCCTGAAGCGTACATCAGTAACTAGCACCTCTGCCAGAGCCCTGAAGCGTACATCAGTAACTAGCACCTCTGCCAGAGCCCTGAAGCACACATCAGTAACTAGCACCTCTGCCAGAGCCCTGAAGCATACATCAGTAACTAGCACCTCTGCCAGAGCCCTGAAGCATACATCAGTAACTAGCACCTCTGCCAGAGCCCTGAAGCACACATCAGTAACTAGCACCTCTGCCAGAGCCCTGAAGCATACATCAGTAACTAGCACCTCTGCCAGAGCCCTGAAGCACACATCAGTAACTAGCACCTCTGCCAGAGCCCTGAAGCGTACATCAGTAACTAGCACCTCTGCCAGAACCCTGAAGCACACATCAGTAACTAGCACCTCTGCCAGAGCCCTGAAGCGTACATCAGTAACTAGCACCTCTGCCAGAGCCCTGAAGCGTACATCAGTAACTAGCACCTCTGCCAGAGCCCTGAAGCATACATCAGTAACTAGCACCTCTGCCAGAGCCCTGAAGCGTACATCAGTAACTAGCACCTCTGCCAGAGCCCTGAAGCATACATCAGTAACTAGCACCTCTGCCAGAGCCCTGAAGTGTACATCAGTAACTAGCACCTCTGCCAGAACCCTGAAGCGTACATCAGTAACTAGCACCGCTGCTCTGCCATTGCCCTGAAGCGTACATCAGTAACTAGCACCTCTGCCAGAGCCCTGAAGCGTACATCAGTAACTAGCACCTCTGCCAGAGCCCTGAAGCATACATCAGTAACTAGCACCTCTGCCAGAGCCCTGAAGCGTACATCAGTAACTAGCACCTCTGCCAGAGCCCTGAAGCATACATCAGTAACTAGCACCTCTGCCAGAGCCCTGAAGCGTACATCAGTAACTAGCACCTCTGCCAGAACCCTGAAGCGTACATCAGTAACTAGCACCTCTGCCAGAGCCCTGAAGCGTACATCAGTAACTAGCACCTCTGCCAGAGCCCTGAAGCGTACATCAGTAACTAGCACCTCTGCCAGAGCCCTGAAGCGTACATCAGTAACTAGCACCTCTGCCAGAGCCCTGAAGCGTACATCAGTAACTAGCACCTCTGCCAGAGCCCTGAAGCATACATCAGTAACTAGCACCTCTGCCAGAACCCTGAAGCACACATCAGTAACTAGCACCTCTGCCAGAGCCCTGAAGCGTACATCAGTAACTAGCACATCAGTAACTAGCACATCAGTAACTAGCACATCAGTAACTAGCACATCAGTAACTAGCACCTCTGCCAGAACCCTGAAGCGTACATCAGTAACTAGCACCGCTGCTCTGCCAGAGCCCTGAAGCACACATCAGTAACTAGCACCTCTGCCAGAGCCCTGAAGCATACATCAGTAACTAGCACCTCTGCCAGAACCCTGAAGCACACATCAGTAACTAGCACCTCTGCCAGAGCCCTGAAGCGTACATCAGTAACTAGCACCTCTGCCAGAGCCCTGAAGCGTACATCAGTAACTAGCACCTCTGCCAGAGCCCTGAAGCATACATCAGTAACTAGCACCTCTGCCAGAACCCTGAAGCGTACATCAGTAACTAGCACCTCTGCCAGAGCCCTGAAGCGTACATCAGTAACTAGCACCTCTGCCAGAACCCTGAAGCACACATCAGTAACTAGCACCTCTGCCAGAGCCCTGAAGCACACATCAGTAACTAGCACCTCTGCCAGAGCCCTGAAGCGTACATCAGTAACTAGCACCTCTGCCAGAGCCCTGAAGCGTACATCAGTAACTAGCACCTCTGCTATAGCCCTGAAGCGTACATCAGTAACTAGCACCTCTGCCAGAGCCCTGAAGCGTACATCAGTAACTAGCACCTCTGCCAGAGCCCTGAAGCATACATCAGTAACTAGCACCTCTGCCAGAGCCCTGAAGCGTACATCAGTAACTAGCACCTCTGCCAGAACCCTGAAGCACACATCAGTAACTAGCACCTCTGCCAGAGCCCTGAAGCATACATCAGTAACTAGCACCTCTGCCAGAGCCCTGAAGCGTACATCAGTAACTAGCACCTCTGCCAGAGCCCTGAAGCGTACATCAGTAACTAGCACCTCTGCTATAGCCCTGAAGCGTACATCAGTAACTAGCACCTCTGCCAGAGCCCTGAAGCGTACATCAGTAACTAGCACCTCTGCCAGAGCCCTGAAGCGTACATCAGTAACTAGCACCTCTGCTATAGCCCTGAAGCGTACATCAGTAACTAGCACCTCTGCCAGAGCCCTGAAGCGTACATCAGTAACTAGCACCTCTGCCGGAGCCCTGAAGCACACATCAGTAACTAGCACCTCTGCCAGAGCCCTGAAGCATATATCAGTAACTAGCACCTCTGCCAGAACCCTGAAGCGTACATCAGTAACTAGCACCTCTGCCAGAGCCCTGAAGCGTACATCAGTAACTAGCACCTCTGCCAGAGCCCTGAAGCATACATCAGTAACTAGCACATCAGTAACTAGCACATCAGTAACTAGCACCTCTGCCAGAGCCCTGAAGCGTACATCAGTAACTAGCACCTCTGCCAGAGCCCTGAAGCGTACATCAGTAACTAGCACCTCTGCCAGAGCCCTGAAGCATACATCAGTAACTAGCACCTCTGCCAGAGCCCTGAAGCATACATCAGTAACTAGCACCTCTGCCAGAGCCCTGAAGCGTACATCAGTAACTAGCACATCAGTAACTAGCACATCAGTAACTAGCACATCAGTAACTAGCACATCAGTAACTAGCACCTCTGCCAGAGCCCTGAAGCGTACATCAGTAACTAGCACCTCTGCCAGAACCCTGAAGCGTACATCAGTAACTAGCACCTCTGCCAGAGCCCTGAAGCGTACATCAGTAACTAGCACCTCTGCCAGAGCCCTGAAGCGTACATCAGTAACTAGCACCTCTGCCAGAGCCCTGAAGCGTACATCAGTAACTAGCACCTCTGCCAGAACCCTGAAGCATACATCAGTAACTAGCACCTCTGCCAGAACCCTGAAGCGTACATCAGTAACTAGCACCTCTGCCAGAGCCCTGAAGCATACATCAGTAACTAGCACCTCTGCCAGAGCCCTGAAGCGTACATCAGTAACTAGCACCTCTGCCAGAGCCCTGAAGCGTACATCAGTAACTAGCACCTCTGCCAGAGCCCTGAAGCGTACATCAGTAACTAGCACCTCTGCCAGAGCCCTGAAGCGTACATCAGTAACTAGCACCTCTGCCAGAGCCCTGAAGCATATATCAGTAACTAGCACCTCTGCCAGAGCCCTGAAGCACACATCAGTAACTAGCACCTCTGCCAGAGCCCTGAAGCATACATCAGTAACTAGCACCTCTGCCAGAGCCCTGAAGCGTACATCAGTAACTAGCACCTCTGCCAGAGCCCTGAAGCGTACATCAGTAACTAGCACCTCTGCCAGAGCCCTGAAGCATACATCAGTAACTAGCACCTCTGCCAGAGCCCTGAAGCATACATCAGTAACTAGCACCTCTGCCAGAGCCCTGAAGCGTACATCAGTAACTAGCACCTCTGCCAGAGCCCTGAAGCATACATCAGTAACTAGCACCTCTGCCAGAGCCCTGAAGCGTACATCAGTAACTAGCACCTCTGCCAGAGCCCTGAAGCATACATCAGTAACTAGCACCTCTGCCAGAGCCCTGAAGCGTACATCAGTAACTAGCACCTCTGCCAGAGCCCTGAAGCGTACATCAGTAACTAGCACCTCTGCCAGAACCCTGAAGCGTACATCAGTAACTAGCACCTCTGCCAGAGCCCTGAAGCGTACATCAGTAACTAGCACCTCTGCCAGAACCCTGAAGCATACATCAGTAACTAGCACCTCTGCCAGAGCCCTGAAGCGTACATCAGTAACTAGCACCTCTGCCAGAGCCCTGAAGCATACATCAGTAACTAGCACCTCTGCCAGAGCCCTGAAGCGTACATCAGTAACTAGCACCTCTGCCAGAACCCTGAAGCGTACATCAGTAACTAGCACATCAGTAACTAGCACATCAGTAACTAGCACCTCTGCCGGAGCCCTGAAGCATACATCAGTAACTAGCACCTCTGCCAGAGCCCTGAAGCGTACATCAGTAACTAGCACCGCTGCTCTGCCATAGCCCTGAAGCGTACATCAGTAACTAGCACCTCTGCCAGAGCCCTGAAGCATATATCAGTAACTAGCACCTCTGCCAGAGCCCTGAAGCATACATCAGTAACTAGCACCTCTGCCAGAGCCCTGAAGCGTACATCAGTAACTAGCACCTCTGCCAGAGCCCTGAAGCGTACATCAGTAACTAGCACCTCTGCCAGAGCCCTGAAGCGTACATCAGTAACTAGCACCTCTGCCAGAGCCCTGAAGCACACATCAGTAACTAGCACCTCTGCCAGAGCCCTGAAGCACACATCAGTAACTAGCACCTCTGCCAGAGCCCTGAAGCACACATCAGTAACTAGCACCTCTGCCAGAGCCCTGAAGCACACATCAGTAACTAGCACCTCTGCCAGAGCCCTGAAGCACACATCAGTAACTAGCACCTCTGCCAGAGCCCTGAAGCACACATCAGTAACTAGCACCTCTGCCAGAGCCCTGAAGCACACATCAGTAACTAGCACCTCTGCCAGAGCCCTGAAGCACACATCAGTAACTAGCACCTCTGCTCTCTTATCTCTGGCACCAGGGATGTACTAGTACTAAAAATAGGCTTAGACGTTAAGGCAGAGCAGCCCCCCATTGTTTAACCATACACCAAAATGTACAAATACATTGGTTGTTATTAAATGGTAAAGTGAAATGTTAAATTATATTAACAAATAACCGTTTATTGCTCATCAGCCTGTGTAGTCAGTTACTCAAAATTACAGGCACCTGAGTAAGATAAGATGGGCCTTGACCTGGCTCACAGACAAAGCAACTTTAAACCATAACATTTAGAAACAAAAGTCTTTTAAACTAAACCTTTCTCTTATTTGAGGTCACTGTCTGCTTCAGTTTCTTTATTAGCACTGACCATTCTAAAGGGGTTTAATCACTAAGCCTTGCTCAGATGTACACCCAGATTGAATCATTCACCATAACAAATTGCGTCTGATTTTATATATTTTGAGCTGTATTTTATTAAAATTGATCATCAATCTCAAGCTTGTTATCCCACTTTCTTCAATAAATTAGAAATACGCTGTTTATTCCTTAATCTTGTATCTCTAAGTATACTCTGGTTTTAGACTGATTTAATTATTGTGAATTATTCCATCCTGAGGTACATCTGATAACACAGCAGGGTGGGGCTGACTCTGCATCCTACAATAATGCTGGAGACTGGGCGGAGCTAAGGCAATAGGCCACAAATTTCCTCCAGTAAAGCCTGTTAATAGCACCTCTGGGTAGCTCTAGGAAATAATATACAAAACCTGGCAAAGGAATTAACCCTTTAAGGACACAGCTTTCAGTTTGCTCAATTGTTTTATGACGGAAAAATTCATTCCTATGTCCTTAAGAGGTTAATTCTGGAGTGGGGACACAACCTAATCCCTTGGTAGCACCCTCAGAGTAAACAGGGTAGATTTCCCACAACATGGAAAACTTTCTCAGGGTTACCTGGGGTCACATCCAGTGACACAGGTAATTGTCAGAACAATCTGTGTATTCAAACCCTTCAATCTTCGCTTTAGTACTCACCAAATCTCCACTCCCCCATACAGACTGGCATTAAAGGGACAGTCAAGTCCAAAAAAAACTTTCATGGTTCAAATAGGGCATGTAACTTAAAACAACTTTCCAATTTACTTTTATCACCAATTTTGCTTTGTTCGCTTGGTATTCTTAGTTCAAAACTAAACCTAGGAGGTTCATATGCTAATTACTTAGACCTTGATGGCCGCCTCTAATCTAAATGCATTTTGGCAGTTTTTCACCACTGGAGGGCATTAGTTCATGTGTTTCATATAGATAACACTAAGTTCATGCACGTGCATTTATCGTGGAGTGAGCACTGATTGGCTAAAATGCAAGTCTGTCAAAAGAGCTGAAATAAGGGGGCAGTCTGCAGAGACTTAGATACAAGGTAATTACAGAGGTAAAACGTGTATTAATATAACTGTTGGGAATGGGTAATTAAGGAATTATCTATCTTTTAAAACAACAAATATTCTGGTGTTGACTGTCCCTTTAATTCTATGGGATGCAGTACACTAATTGGCTTAAGTATACAGGGGCTGGTTTATCACTGTAACTGACCAAAGAAAGTAATACAAATCTAACTTCTATCAAAAGTGCAGTTTTAAATTACTGAGTATTTATTTTCATGTAAATATTTTACAGTACATTGAATTACTGATGTGCTGTTAAACAGCTGTAATTTTGTGCTTCTTACTAATCATTGGCTGACGGGTACATCCCTGAACACTTATTGGCTGTTCTTGTATCAAGAGTAAAAGACACCTTTTTTTAAAGGGACACTGTACAATAAAATTCTCTGGTGTATTCCCGATCCATTTAACCTGCTGAAGTGTAGTAAATGTTTTACAAATAACCCCTTTTACCTTTTTTATTTAGAAATAGCTGTTTGCCTATTAAAACCACTTGTAATAAAAATATGAACACTAAAAAAGACTTTCTACCAGCGGCATAGTGTTTAAATGTGATTGACATTGCACGTATATGTCTAATATATTTAGTTAAGATTAGCAGGTTTGCCCCTCCTATAGGCTCAGCCCATTTGAATACCCCTTAATGTCATGCCATTTCAAATAGAAAACTCCTTAAAGGGACACTCAAGTCAAAATAAAACTTCATTATACAGCATCCAATTTTAAACAACTTTCCAATTTACTTCCATTAACAAAATGTGCACAGTCTTAATATTTAAACTTTGAATCACCAGATCCTACTGAGCATGTGCAAGAATTCACAGAATATACGTATCTGTATTTGTGATTGGCTGATGGCTGTCACATGATACAGGGGGAGTGGAAATAGACAGAACTTTGCAATTTATTTAAAAAAAATCTACTACTCATTTGCAGTTCAGACTAAGTGCTATTGCATTGTCTTGTTATCATGCATTTGTTGTTTATGCAAACCTACTGTATTGACTGGTCCTTTAAGGCACAATTTCCCTTTCATTTTTATACTCTACAGCTAGCAATTGTAACTTGCCTACGTAGGCTCAACAGCCGCAATGTGCTATTGGGAGCTATCTAATAATTTGTGGCTGTATATTTATGCTTCATGCCATTGGCTCAACACATTTCGTTCAGCATCAACAAAATATACCACTAGAATGAAGAAAATTTGTTAGCACGCAGAGCATACAATTTTATAAACTAAATTTCAATTTACTTTTATCTAAACCTAGGATTTTATTATTTCATGATTCAATGTCCCTTTTTAAAATTGTTCACAATCCAAAGCATTCAAGTTTAAAAAGACTTTTGTATTTTTCTTTGTTCTTTTGGTATCCTTAGAAAGTCAGGAGCTGCAAAGCAATACTGGGAGCTATCTGGTGATTGGTAGTTAAACACATGGCTCTTGTCATCTGCTCACCAGATGTGTTCAGCTAGCTCTCAGTAGTGCATTGCTGCTGTAGAGTCGACTCTGTTTAAGGGGAAACCATTTTTCCATTGAATTAAAGAGATACTGAACCCAATTTTTTTTCTTTCATGATTCATATAGAGCAGCAACTTTCTAATTTACTCATCAATTTTTTTTCTTCATTCTCATGGTATCTTTATTTGAAAAAGCAGGGATTTAAGCTTACGAGCCGACTCATTTTTGGTTCAAAATCCTGGATAGCACTTGCTGACATTTAGCCACCAATCAGCAAGCTGAACCAAAGATGGGCCGGCTCATAAGTTTACATTCCTGCGAAGAAATATTGATAACAGGATTAAATTAGAAACTTGCTTATTACATAATGTATCTGAATCATGAGAGAAAAATATGGGTTCAGTATCCCTTTAAGTGGTGTGTGTGTTTTTTTTTTTGTTTGTTTTTTTCCCCTCCTCTCAAACTAGTGCTGTGAAACTTTAGCTAAAAGCAATAACTTTACCATTTACATATATAGATGTTTTGAAAGTAACCAGCGAATCACTGAAATTTGTGTTGTATTAATGTGCACTGTAGTTCATATTCACAGATGGGGTTCAGGGTCTCAATAAATATATACATTGTTCAAAAAGCTACCTAGTAGCTATAATAAAGTAGTAACTTCTGAGCTTCTGATTTAAATAGCTGATTGCTTTACTTTATCCATCAGACTTGTAAAAAAAAAGTGCTGCATTCATTTACAGGGACAGATTATAAAATACCTGGGGGGGGACCTTTTAAAGGGACATTAAACTGCTGGGCACTACTCTAGAATGGTAACTACTCACTATTTCATCCTCTTCTTGCAGCTCTTTAAAAATCTTGCTTTATTAGCTTAAAGGTGCCAGATATGGAAGCTCCGCCTCTTTGTACTGGGGTGGCCATCTTGGTGCTCTGGTATTCTCACAGATCAGTGATACAGCTGTATAAAGTGCTTCAGGTTAGTGCATGATACAAAGCAGGAGCTGTACTCACTGATCAGTGATACAGCTGTATAATGTGCTGCAGGTTAGGGTGCATCATACAAAGCAGGAGCTGTACTCACAGATCAGTGATACAGCTGTATAAAGTGCTGCAGGTTAGGGTGCATGGTACAAAGCAGGAGCTGTACTCACAGATCAGTGATACAACTGTATAAAGTGCTTCAGGTTAGGGTGCATGGTACAAAGCAGGAGCTGTACTCACAGATCAGTGATACAGCTGTATAATGTGCTTCAGGTTAGGGTGCATGGTACAAAGCAGGAGCTGTACTCACAGATCAGTGATACAGCTGTATAAAGTGCTGCAGGTTAGGGTGCATGGTACAAAGCAGGAGCTGTACTCACAGATCAGTGATACAGGCAGCTGTATAATGTGCTTCAGGTTAGGGTGCATGGTACAAAGCAGGAGCTGTACTCACAGATCAGTGATACAGCTGTATAAAGTGCTTCAGGTTAGGGTGCATGATACATAGCAGGAGCTGTACTCACAGATCAGTGATACAGCTGTATAAAGTGCTTCAGGTTAGGGTGCATGATAGAAAGCAGGAGCTGTACTCACAGATCAGTGATACAGCTGTATAAAGTGCTGCAGGTTAGGGCACATGATACAAAGCAGGAGCTGTACTCACAGATCAGTGATACAGCTGTATAAAGTGCTACAGGTTAGGGTGCATGATACAAACAGGAGTTGTACTCACAGATCAGTAATACATCTGTATAATGTGCTTCAGTTTAGGGTGCATGATACAAAGCAGGTGCTGTACTCACAGATCAGTGATACAGCTGTATAAAGTGCTGCAGGTTAGGGTGCATGATACAAAGCAGGAGCTGTACTCACAGATCAGTAATACAGCTGTATAAAGTGCTTCAGGTTAGGGTGCATGATACAAAGCAGGAGCTGTACTTACAGATCAGTGATACAGCTGTATAATGTGCTGCAGGTTAGGGTGCATGATACAAAGCAGGAGCTGTACTCACAGATCAGTGATACAGCTGTATAAAGTGCTTCAGGTTAGGGTGCATGATACAAGCAGGAGCTGTACATTTTTGCTCTGACTGCATCACTCTATATTGTGTGTGTGTATATATATGTATGTATATGTATATATATATGTATATGTATATATATATATATATGTGTGTGTGTGTCACACAATGTATCAGGCACCCTAACCTGCAGCACATTATACAGCTGTATCAAGGACAGCTTCTGTCACAAACTGAGAATACCTTAGCTACAAGATGTCCACCCAAGTACAGAGGCAGATCTCAAGTATCTGACACCTTTTTTAAGTTATTAAAGCAGGAGAACTGATTTGTAAAGAGCTACAGGAACAGGATGCAATGTAGTTACTATTTTGTAGTTGTGAAAAGCAGTTTAATGCGGTGTGTGTTTGTGTTTTTTTTTTTTTTTTCTATAAAATTGATTTCTCCTTAAAGGGATAGTTAACCCAAATTTCTTCTTTCATGATTCAGATAGAGCATGCAATTTTAAGCAACTTTCTAATTTACTCCTAATATCAATTTTTCTTCTTTCTCTTGAAATCTTTATTTGAAAAAGCAGAAATGAAATCCTTGGAGCCGGCCTATTTTTGGTTCCAAACCTGGGTTGCGCTTGCAGGTTCTGAACCTAAAATGAGCCGGCTCCAAAGCTTTTATTCCTGCTTTTTTTGTTTGTTTGTTTTAAAAATAAAGATAGCAAGAGAACGAAGAAATTGATATTAGGAGTAAATTAGAGCATTCAATTTTAAGCAACTTTCTATCACAATCATGAAAGAAGAAATTTGGGTTTACTATCCCTTTAATGTGTCTTGCTATGACTTTTTATAGCAGCTGCAGAGTTAGTATGGGCAATTCTGACATAGTATTGCTAATAGTTGAGGTTTAGTTACAGCCAATCAAATAGTAAATGGTTTAGTTAGAGGCTTGTACAATCAAGCCTAAGGGACACTGAACCCCAATGTTTTCTTTTGTGATTCAGATAGAGCATGACATTTTAAGCAATTTTCTAATTTACACCTATTATCAAACGTTCTTCATTCTCTTGATATCTTTATTTGAAAAGCAAGAATGTAAGTTTTTAGATGCCGGCCCATTTTTGGTGAGAAAACTGGGTTCTTCATTGGTGGGTGAATTTATCCACCAATCAGCAAGTGCTGTCCTGGGTCTGAACCAAAAATTGCCTGTCTCCTTAGCTTAGATGACTTTGTCAAATAAAGATAGCAAGAGAACGAAGACAAATTGATAATAGGAGTAAATTAGAAAGTTGCTTAAAATTGCTGCTCTATCTGAATCACGAAAGGAAAAAATGTGGGTTCAGTGTCCCTTGAACCTGCCATGGGGAGATGGGAGACTAGGGGACACGTTCAATCAATTTTAACTAAAAAGTGTCATTTGCAAATCCGTAAAGAGATCGCGAGAAGTCAAGGTTGGCTGCAATAAATTGGTTTTATAGGGTTGATCACAATCCTTTAATCATTTTGGTAAGCTTTTTCAAACTACAAGTATCCCCCATAGATTTTATTTGTATATTTTGTAGAAAAATTAGCTCAACTTTTATAAAGGATTGTTATTAACCCCTATAGTGTGTAAATAACCTAATCCAAAACCAATATGCAGTTAAACTGAATGCCGACAAAATTTGCTCAAACTGAACATTTTGTAAAGTGTGAATTTTTTTTTTTCTTCCTCCCGTGCACTTCTAATATTTAACAGCAGAAGCTGCTTTTGGGTTTTTGTGGTGTACGCAGTATTATGTGAGTCTGTTTACTGCAAGTCAAGCAGTGATCAGAAGACCGCTGTGGCATAACCAATCTGCCACCCCAGGTGTGGCAGTATTAAATCACCTAAAACTTGTTCATTCAGTTTGATTTGACAGGAACTGCTCCTCTGGGATTGGCACGGCAAAAATCTTCCTTGTGCAATAAATGTGGGCAGTGTATGAGCTGCCCACTCACCTCAAACACAAGCAGACAAGTTCCCTAGCTAGGAACCTTGACTTTATTTGATGTGTAAAAAATACAGCTGGTGTTTCTATACTGCTTCTGAGCTCTCATCTTAACACAGATATCTCCTACTTGCTATGCAATTTTTTCAACACTGTATAGTAATATTTTAGAAAACTAGTTTTAATGCAGAACAGACAAACCATAATAGAACTCTGTAGGATAAACTTATTTTTTCATTATACTGTAGCATTAAAGGAATAGGAAAGTCAAAATTAAAGTTGCATGATTCAGATAGAGCCGTTAATTTTAAGACATTTTTAAATTCACTTCTATTTTCAAATGTGCTTCGTTCTTAGTATCCCTTGTTGAAAAAGAATTACTCACATATCATACACTAGTGGGAGCTGCTGCTAATTGGTGCCTGAACACATTTGTCTCTTGTGATTGGATAACTAGATGTGCTTTGCTGGCTGCCAGTAATGCAATGCTGTCCCTTCAGCAATGGATATCAAGAGAATGAAGCAAATTTGATAGATAGAAGTAAATTGGAAAGTTGCTTAAAATTGTATGTTCTATCTGAATCATAAAATACATTTTTGGGGTTTACTATCCCTTTTTAATCTTTGTAAAAATGCCATAGTTTAGTGCAGCAAAGAATTGGCTACATCAGCAAATACTGGAAAAGTATTTGGCATAGGTAGGTTAGTGATCTTATACTCATAACAAAATATAGTTTTAAAGTAAAGCTGTTCAGAATAAGAAAATGTTTCAAAAACTCTGTAAATCCCACTAAAAGGTTATTTACTTCCACACCAGTTTCTACTTTTGTGAATGAAATAAAAAATATTTTTCTTTAACTGTAAATGACTTTGACATGGAGTTGCAAGTTATATTGTACTTTTGTAATATTTTTTTTTTTTTCCAACCCTTTCAGGAGCTTCCATGGCAGGTCCACAGGGCACGGAGTTTGTTACAGTCTTTATGCAGAATTACAATCCATCCTATAGCAATACATATTTTCAACTTTTCATCGCTGGATATGAAACCGATACTACTGCAACTATATGGGTGAATAAGTCCAACTTCAAAAAAAATGTGGCTTTGAAACCACGCTCGGTCGTCTCTACTACAATTCCACCAAATTTTGAGCTATTGGGGGTCTCAAAATCCTGCAATGTTGTTGTTGTGCAGTCAGATAAAGAAATCTCCATCACGGCTATGAATTTCAAGGCGCTAAGTGCTGACACTAGTGTTATCTACCCAGTTTCAAGCTTGGGAACAGAGTACTATATAGTGACTCCTTTGAATGGTCCAAGTGATTCTTTCAAGGAATTTGCAGTGGTAAGTGCTGGGGAACCAACTAATGTGGACATCTATCTCAAAGGTGAAGTCACCTTTCAAGAGATAACTTACCCTGCTGGAAGCAAACTCACTGTTCTTCTTGAAGCATATAATGCTATTCAACTGTTGAGCAAAGATGACCTCTCTGGAAGCAGAGTGGTATCCCAGAAACCTGTGGCTGTGTTGAGTGGTCATACTTGTTCCTGGAAGAACACAAAGTGCAACCATGTTTATGAACAGCTCTTGCCAGTTTCCAGCTGGGAGACCACTTTTATTGTACCCCCTATTGTTTACCAGACTAAGACAGACATTGCATTTATAGCAGCTTCTCAGAAGACTACGATTAACTATCAATCTGGGTCAACAAAAGAATCCAAGGCCTTATCTGCTGGAGAAGTGGTACAGTTAGAAGTAGAAGTCAAAACTCCACTTTTTATCTCAGCCAGCGCTGGGATTCAGGTAATCTACTACTGTACTGGTTGGCAAGACAAACTTGGAACATATGACACAACCTTGATTAGCATTCCGTCAATCAACAGTTACTGTTCATCTTATTACCTCTACGGGTTTCAAGACTTTCAAAACTATGGCATGTTAGTTGCAAGAAGTGAAGACGTCAATAAACTGACTTTCAACAAAAGAGCAATGTCAGACTTGAGCTGGAGTAGCATTACTGGCACAGAATATTCATGGTCAACCCAACCCTTAACCAAAGGATTCAGCTTCCAAATGCTGGAGAACCCATCTTCTCCTTTCCTGCTTCTATCCTATGGAATTATGCAACAAAACAATTATGGTTCCCAAGCTATCTGCATTGGTAGTAAGTCTTTGTTTCTTATTTATGGTTACTCTGGTAGTACAGTAAATATTAAATTATTGAATGAACAACTTTCCCCCATATGAAAGACTTAAATTGTATATTTTTTTTTTTGTGTGACCTTTGACAAATCATAGATAACTTACCCCTCTATTTTCATTAATTTATTCAACACTACATTTAACTAACTTAGGTTTACAGTTAAATTTACTTCCTGTTTAATGATGAAGTATATATTTGTTAATCCACCTTGGCACTTAACCCCAGTGTACTTTTCCTTCCCTTCCACCCAGTGTTCCAACTTGACACGCCCAAGGCAAGGTCCGAATTGTTGCTGCTACGTAGAAGCTGTGACAATTGCAATATATAGTTTTTAGTTAATTTTGTTAATTTTTGTGGTGTTGGGTGTTTCCTCTCTTTGGGGCTATATGAAATTTTAAATTACTATTGCAAGAGCTTATTTCTCATTCTCTTCTTCCCCCCCCCCCCCCCCCCCCACCACCAACACCACCACTTTTCAGGTGATTCAGGTCCTTCTTGCAGCAGTGTCAAATGTAGATCAAAGGAAAAATGTCAGATGATCAATGGAAAACCAAACTGTGTAGCAGAGTCTGAATCTTTCTGCTGGGCAGTTGGAGACCCTCATTATCGTACCTTTGATGGGCGCTACTTTGATTTCCAAGGCACCTGTACATACACTATTGCCAAGACATGTGGCAGCGACAGTAGCCTGCCAGCTTTCAATATTGAGGCAAAGAATGAGAACCGTGGCAATACTAGAGTGTCCTATGTCAGCTTTGTCACTGTACAAGTGTATGGATTTAATATATATCTAGTACGATCTGAAAATGGATTTGTAAGGGTGAGTAAATGTATAGCCATTTTTGTGAGCGTGTGTATTGTTCCCATTAAATGCCTGCAATAAGGAGCATTCATTCTCAGAGCTTTGTGTACATTGAATATTTATGTGCGATATCAGCTAGGTCACTGCTTTAGTTCTTAAAGATATGATACTAGCAGAACATGAAGCCAAACATATTTATTTCATGATTCAAGTAGAGCATACAATTTTGAACAACTCTCCAATTTACTTCTATTATCAAATTTGTTTTGTTAGTATCTTTCATTGAAAATCCTACCTTGGGAGCAGCAATGCAGTACTGGTAGCTTCTGGTTGGTGGCTGCACATATGTCTCATGATTGGCTCACCCAATATGTTCAGCTAGCTCCCAGTTGCGTATTGCTGCTCCTTCAGAAAAGGATAACAGGAGAATGAAGTCAATAAGAAAATTGTTGTAAATAGTATGCTCTATCTAAAATACAATTTTTGGGTTTCGTGTCGTAACAAAGATTCTCTTAATCAGTACAGAATAATAGCAGAATAGCGTGTGTGTGTATGGGAATATGAACCTCCACTGAAACATCACTCAAATATGAATATCATTGAATATATATTTGTTTTAGCAGTGCATTTACTGAGTAACAATATTCATGTGTGCTTAACTTAAACAGTAAAGTATTTTTGTCTTTTATATTTAGACCCCAACCTGCTGCAGCTGTTAAAGGGACACTGAACCCATTTTTTTTTCGTGATTTAGAGCATGAAATTTTAAGCAACTTTTTAATTTACTCCTATTATCAATTTTATTCGTTCTCTTGCTATCTTTAGTTGAGAGAAAATGCATTTAAGCTTTTTTTTTTTTGGTTTGGTTTTTTTGTTCAATACTCTGGACAGCATTTTTTTTTATTGGTGGATGAATTTATCCACCAATCCGCAATAAGAACCCAGGTTGTTCACCAAAAATGGGCAGGCATCTAAACTTACATTTAATTTTTCAAATAAAGATACCAAGAGACAGAAAAAAAATTAATAGGAGTAAATTAGGAAGTTGCTTAAAATTTCTATCTGAATCACAAAATAAATTTGGGTTCAGTGTCCCTTTAAGTTAGGGATGGTGCATCCAGTGGCAAATGTACAACCTGTCCTATTCATAAAAATCAAGCTTATTACAACTACAAAGTGCATACACAAACAGTTGAATGTATTTCTAACAAATGTACAAGGTCAGGCATTTATATTGCACAAAAACATCTTCGGGGGCTCATAAGGCTAACAATGTAGCAATTGATGGTTTAATAACACAATATTTAGCACAATTGAACCTTGGCTGCATTTGTTTGGAAAACAGAAAATGTTTGTTTGAAATGAGCATAAGATTTGTTTGGATTTTACATAATTCCCCCCCCCCCCGCCCCAATTTATAATGGAAGATTATAAAAAGTAACATTCAATTGGCAAATCATAGTTCTCAGAATTCTGTGTGTAATAAAAATGCATTAATCAAATGTAGGATTGCGATTCATACATTTGCTGTTTGTTTAGAGCTTTAAGGGGAACTCCCCACCCCCTTCCCATTTAAATGTCTATCCTTCTAAACATCCAATGATATGTACTGCTCTTTTGCTACTGAAAATTAAAGCAGTTATTTAAATGTTTTTTGTTCATCGTTGGATTATATAAATAGTATATTAGTGTATCTAACTTATTTATTTATTCTCCAATTTAGGTGGATGGTCAACGTCAGCGCCTTCCTATCATTCTGAATGCTGGCCAGGTACGACTATATCAGTCTGGCTCTTTTGTTGTTATTGAGACCGATTTCACATTGAAGGTTTACTATGACTGGAACTCTATCCTCAAAACCTATATTTCCAGTAGCTTCTATGAAAGTGTTTGTGGCTTGTGTGGTAACTACAACGGAAATGCTGCAGATGACCTGACCACACCTGCTGGCAGTCAGGCCCCTGATTTGGTTGAATTTGGCAAAAGCTGGAAAGTGGAAGATGGGGACAGGTTCTGCTGGCACAACTGCAATGGCGTGTGCAAGACGTGTGCATTGGATCTCCAAAAAAAGTATGAAAGTGAACTGCTTTGTGGAATTATTTCCAAAGCCAGTGGTCCTTTCCAACGGTGTCATGCAACTATTGATCCTAAAATCTACCTGGACAACTGTGTTTATGACTTGTGCATGAATGATGGTTTGAAACAGATTTTGTGCCAGAGCATCAAGTCCTACGCTGAAGCCTGTCAGAGAAGCAATATTCAGATTAGTGAATGGCGACAGCTCGCTGGATGCCGTAAGTGTTGTGCAAACATCTTCACATACTACTTTGTTACAATGAACCACTTATAAATTAGGACTTTTAAGTTTAAGCTAGTTGGTACTTGGTTTAATTTTATGGGGTAAGATTTATTTAAATTTAAAAAAAAAAAAAGCTCCTATTATAAAATATTTTGATGCTGAGCTCCTTAGTAGTCGTTTTATATTGCATCACAGTGATAGACTATCAAGAATCTTGACACTCCTGCCCTCACTCAGTGAAATGCCATATTGCATACTGATCTGTGTAGTGATTTGCCCCTCTGAACGAGTTCTGCCCCTCTTAATAAAAAGCCCACTCATGAATGGCCTTTAACTGCAGCACTTTCTCCCTACCTGTGATGGTAGGAGCGACTCATTTTTACTGCACCCTTAGCCCTCCCCTTAGATCACTGTCCTTTGAACATAAAGGGGCATTTTGCTCAAATGGTTCGGCTTTCATAAAGATCAGCATTTTAAGCCTGTCCACTTCTTTACATTTAAACAGCTTTTACTCATCATTTGCAGGCAAACTTAATACACAAGTGTCAGATGTGCACTTCTTGCTAGTGCTTATGGGTACTACACACTAAAGTTGTATAAGCTTTAGCTGGAACTACCTCCTTTAAGCAGAATACTGGCCAAGGAGGATTAGTAGGCAGTACCTGAATATCTGTTTCACTTTAAATAAAAACAAAAAAAACACCTCAGTGAGAGGGTAAGCCTTTCTATATACAGTAGGTGGTCTTCACACATTCATAGCTTCACGTTCTTTTTGAGTAGTCAGATCACACAGGGTAGAGTTCCCCCTCCAAGATTAGTTCTGTGCTGCTCCTACACTCTGGGAAAGGGAAGCAGTAATATGGACAGATTGCTGGAAGAAGATGGCACAGGGGAGTATTTGGCTGTTTGAGGCTGCCTAAAATACATAGTTACATTTCAGCAATGTAAAAACAGAACATGTCCTAGAAATAAATGGTCCTTCAGAAGAAGCCATTAATGGTTCATCATTGACTTTTATATGCAAAACCTTGAAAAGAGATGTACTCCATAACTTTCTTTAACTGTGGCTAACCTTTCCCAGAACTTGAGAATGTTTCTTATTTATATGGAATTTTGTGTTTTTCAGCAATGCAGTGCGCTGACAACAGTGAGTATAAGCTTTGCGGAAAAGGTTGTCCTTCCACATGCAATGACGACGCTAAGCCATCCACATGCTCTGAGACGTGTGTGGAAAGCTGCGAGTGTAAAAATGGATATGTGTTGGATGAAGGCAAATGTATCCCCAAGGCCAGCTGTGGTTGTGTATATGAAGGTAAACTCTATGCTGCCAACGAAAAGTTCTGGACCAACGACAAGTGTGAGATGCAGTGCACGTGTAACGGGGCCACATTGAAGGTTGACTGCAAAGCCGTGAAATGCAAGTCTAATGAGAAGTGTTCAGTGGTTAACGGAATACAAAATTGTTATCCCTTGACCTATGGCACATGCTCTGCATCAGGCGATCCCCACTATATCACTTTTGATGGAGTGAAGTACAATTTCCAGGGAACTTGTGTGTACCAGTTTGCTGGACTATGCAAGAAGATTGAAGGTTTGGTGGATTTCCAGGTCAATGTCCAAAATGACAACAGAGGGAGCAAAGCAGTTTCTTATGTCACAGTAGTCCAGGTGCAGGTCTGTGACTTTGACATCACCATAAGTAGGCAGTACAAAGACAGGATTCTGGTAAGTGCACAAGAGACCCACGATGCATTACTTGTTGATATGCTCAGTTACTGTTGTATCACTTATTGCCATACACAACCATTAACGGGACATTTAAAGTCAACATTAAACTTAAATGGATTGGACAGAACATCTGTTTTTTAACTACTTTCCAATTTTGATCAATTTTGCTTAGTTCTCTTGGTATCTATTAGAATAATCCTATGTTGGATCAAGAGAGTGCACAAGTATTTAGCCATCTGGCAGCAGTATTTGCAACAATGTTTATTGCAATGTAATATGTAGTTGCAAACCATGCTGCCTAGAATGCTACAGACACTCTATGGCAGCAGTGTTTGTAGCTATGTATAACATTTCTATACAAAAAGTAAATTGGAAAGTAAACGTACATGATTCAGAGCATGCAATTTATTTAAATTTCGACTTTATAAATTATTAGTGGATTATTTTTTATTTTTTAAATTATTATTTTTTTATTTTTTTTTGTTAAAATGGGAAAGGTTAATTCTATGAATTTGGTTAGCTAAAGTTTACCATCACTTTAAATATTCACTTAACTTTCTCATTAGATTTAAAGATCATAGGCTAAATTAAAGGGATATGAAACCCACATTTTTTTCTTTCATGATTCAGAGCATGCAACTTTCTAATTTACTTCTAATTTTTCTTCTTTCTCTTGGTATCTTTATTTGAAAAGCAGGAACGTAAGCTTAGGAGCTGGCCCATTTTTGGTTCAGCGAGTGCTACCAGATGTTTTTTTATTTTTTTTATTCTAGATGCAGAATTCAATAAGTGAATGTGTAAGGTTAACAAGAATTGATTGTCATTAGCCAAATAAGACTTCCATGTGTTGCGCATAGGAACATATTTCAGCAAACCAATAACAAGTGCTACCAAAAAGCAATGAAAATATCCTGTTTTATTATGTCAAAGCTGAAAAAGGCATCTGCAGTTAACAATATTCTGATTAACAAATTAAAGTGCTAATCAACATCTGTATGATAGACCTACAGTAAACATAACGTGATTGTGTATGTCCTAGTTAAAGGGACAGTAAACACCTTGTAATTACAAGACTTTACAGTTGTCTAAATGGTTTTAAAACTAACATACATCTAGATGACGAGTTATGTGCCCTATAGGGAAATTAACTAACGCAACAAAAGGTGCGTTACTTAACCCCCTATAGCGCAGCCATTACAAGTTTTAAAACAGCCGGCTTGTGCGTCCGATATGGTGCTTTTAAGTTCATACCGCTCAAAATTCAAGTGCTGTTTTGACGTGGTAGTGCACGCTTTCCCCATAGACATCAATGTGGAAAGTGTGTCAGAAAAAAGTCTAACACCTGAGATCGCGGAAAAAAAAGCTACGTAACGCAGCCCCATTGATGTCTATGGGGGAAAAAAAAGCTAACGTTTAAACCTAACATAACCCTGAGTCTAAACATCCTTAATCTGCCCCCCACCGACATCGACGGCACCTACATAATGTTATTAACAATATAAATGAGCAAGGAAGTCATGCTGAAAACTGCTGAAGTCAAACAGGTCTCTTGTTTATTATGGAAAAGTCCTTAATTACAAATATATCAAGGGAGTCATGAAAACGCCTGATGCGTTTCACACATGCATACATGTGTGAAACGCGTCATGTGTTTTCATGACTGTCTGTATATATTTGTAATGAAGGACTTTGCTTAATAAACAAGAGACCTGTTTGACTTCAGCAGTTTTCAGCGTGACTTCCTTGTTCATTTATATTGTTACTATGCGGTGGGGTATACCGCTTTTGTCCGCTCACTGCCAGCTGATTCTCCGTTGTCAAGAACCTTTTTTGTTGTGAAGGAGCCTCTCCTACCAATAGCCTCACAACCAACCTGCTGGTGACGCACCAGGAAGCACTGACTATGAGATGCTACATGCACAGCCGACTAACTACCACAGAGGAAGCACAGACCGGACCTGTCCCGGAGGGGTTTCATCGCCCACTAGGATTAGAAGTCCGCAGTGAATCCAAGGTACTGACTTTGCCCGGAAGGGGTTAGAGCTGTAGTAACATCAGATGATTATCGGACTATACCGAAATAGAGGCAGAAGCGGAGGTTTACAGGGTTGAGTAAGGACTATCCTTAAATACAAATTTTGACTTTGTGTCCCCTATCACATTCATTGGCACTTTAACCGTTAAGATCTCTTCTACACCGTTTTTTAAAGAGACAACTGAACTTACCAAGCACTCTTATATTTGCTTGAGCCATAATGTTATTAATCCCTGATATCGCCGCCAACCTAAATAAAAACTATTAACCCATAATCTGCCGCTTCTGATATCACCGCCACTATACTAAAGTTATTAACCCCTATTCCCCTGCACCAACATCGCCCACACTATAATAAATCTATTAAGCACTATTCCTCCGCTCCCCGACATTGCCACAACTAAATAAAGTTATTAACCCCTAAACCTCTTGCCTCCCACATCACTACCACTAAATAAACCTATTAACCCCTAAACTGCCAGCCCCCCACATTGCAAAAATCTAAATTAAACTATATTAACCCCTAAACCTAACACCCTCTAACTTTAACATAATTAAAATAGAGCTAAATTAAACTTACAATTATTAACTAAATTCCTATTTAAAACTAAATGCATACTTACCTGTGAAATAAAACCTAAGCTAGATCCAATATAACAGTTATATTGTTGCTAGCTTTTGTTTTATTTTTATTTGACTGGTAAGTTTGTATTTATTTTAACTAGGTAGACTAATTAGTAAATAGTTATTAACTATTTACTAACTACCTAGTTAAAGTGAATGTAATTTTGATGCTAAAGTTCCTGGTTTTTAAAACTGCGATTAAAAACAGGGACACTTTAATTCATCAAAATTTACATTTCACTCCTGTTGTGAAAAAAAACTTACCTTTTAATCTTCACAGCAGCTCCAGCATCCTCCGGTCTCACAAGCCATTTCTGATGTCAGAAATGATTGATAGGTCATCCTCCAATCACGGCTTCCCCCCCCCGGGGGAATCAGTGTCTGATTCAACGCTGTGATTGAAGGAAGCCGGATGCCCCATTTTAGACCCAGGAAGAGACTTTGAAACGGGTGGAGGGACGCTGGAGCTGCTGTGAAGTTTAAAAGGTAAGTTTTTTTTTTTGTTTTTTTTGTTTTTGTTTTTGTTTTTTTTTCTACAACAGGAGTGAAATGTAAATTTTGATGAATTAAAGTGCCCTGTTTTTAATCAAAGTTTTAATAATAAAACCTACCATTACAAAAATAAACAAAATTATACAAAACAATAAAAATGATTCCTATTAAAATACCCTTTAACCCCCCCCCCCAAAAAAAAAATAAAGAAAAAAATCTTAATCTATAATAAACTACCAAGGGACCGTTAAAAGGGCCTTTTGTAGGGCAATGTCCTAAAGGCAGTATTACAAACCCCAAACCCACAAAATAAACATAAAGTAAAACCTAATCTACCCATTGCCCTGAAAAGGGCATTTAGCTCTTTTGCTGCCCAAGCTCTAATCTAAAAATAAAAACCCACCCCAAAACAAAAAAATACATTACACAAAATAGCAAACAAATTATCAAAAATTATTCCAATACCCATTTAAAAAAAAAAAACTAAACTAAAAAACCTGATCTAGAATAAACTACCAATAGCCCTTAAATGTCCTTTTGTAGGGCATTGCTGTAAGTAAAACGGCTCTTTTACCCAAACCCTAATCTAAAAAAAAACTCCCCAAAAAAACACCTAAACCCCGACTATCCACTCACAGTTTTTGAAGTCCCGTTTGAACGATCTTCATCCAAGCGGCAAAATCCTCATCCAGGCGGCATCTTCTATCTTGATCCCGGCGGAGCGGGTCCATCCTGAAGACATCCGGCAAGGAGCATCCTCTTCGTACGGTTGCCGCCGTACACTGAATCTTCAATGCAAGGGAGCCATTTTATAATGGTGTTTTTTATTTTATTTTTATTTTGGGTGGGCTTTATTTTTATAGGGCTATTAGATTCGGTGTAATTCTTTTATTTTGGGTAATTTCGTATATTTTTTATAATTTAGTCCAGTGGGGGCGATGTGGGCCGATGGCAGATTAGGAGTTAATATTTAAATAGTGTTTGATGTGGGAGGGTGGCGGTTTATGGGGTTAATAACTTTATTATAGTGGTGACTGTCGGGGAGCGGCGGAATAGGGGTTATTTATTTTTAGTGGCGGCGATGTTGGGAGTGGCAGATTAGGGGTTAATAACTTTATTTTAGTATTTGCGATGCGGGAGGGCCTCGGTTTAGGGGTTAATAGGTAGTTTATGGGTGTTTAGTGCACTTTGTGACACTTTAGTTATGAGTTTTGTGTTGCAGTTTTGTAGCGTAAAACTCAAAACTACTGCTTTTAGATTGCGTAACGGATCTTGTCGATATGGGCTGGAACGCAAGCTTTTTAGCCTCACCGCAAAACTCGTAATGGCTGCGCTATGAAAGTCCCATTAAAAAACATCATTTTTACGTGTGTGGGACTGATGTTGGGGTACAGGCTGAAAGGTTTGCGGTACAGCTATACCGACAAGACTTGTAAAGGTTGCGGTGCTTTTTTTTTAGCGTTAAAACCCGAACGCACAACTCGTAATCTACCTGATCATTTTTTACTGCTATTATTTATCAATAGTTAAACTACACGCACCATTTGCCTTATTTGTAGTAGCCAATCTGGACTTTAGTCTGCAAATATGAAGGCTTAACCCTGGCTATGTTAGTGAGTGTATTGTGTATAGGTGTTAAAGGATTACTTTCTGTTATAATTTTTAAGCTAAACAACTAACATAATAAAGTTAATAAACATTAATTAAAACCTACTAACCTATATTTTCTCCAAAGCAAAGTTTCATAACATTCTAAAAGTTATATCTTTTATTCGCCGATGATGTCACGTTATCCTGCCCACTATTTTCCGCACTGCATGTTCAAAATACTTAAACCAATAACTTTGTGTTTAAAGCGCCATTTTGAAACCTAGGTATTGTAAACGGATTGGTACAGAGCAAAGGATACCCACGGAGTGGGTTTGGAAAACAATTAAATTTGCAGCCAAGATTTCTGCTATACGGTAGAGATATGTTAATGAAATGCTATTGATAAAAAGCGTATTTGGGGTAGTTAGTTAGTAACAGGCATAGAAAATATTTACTTACAGTGGCCCTTTAACCAATAAAGCCAATGGGGGTCTTATCAATTTCGCTTCATTCTCTTGGTAACTTATTGAAGAAGCAGCATTGCACTCCTGGGAGCTAGCTGAACACGTTTTGTAAGCCAATGAAAATGGGCATAAAAATTCAGCCACCTATCGGCAGCAAGCTTCTGAACCTATCTAGATATGCTTTTCAACAAAGGATAACAAGGGAATGAAGCTTTTTATCAGAAGTAAAAAAAAAAATCTAATCTGTTGGCTATATGCACGGATTAGAGCAAAAATGTTCTTTTAATTCTTGTAAAGGGGATAAAAACTTATTTAAAGGCATATGAAACACTTTTTTTTTTTCTTTTTTTTCTTCTTTCTTAACTCGGATAAAACATGAGTCTAACTTTTGTTTTTCTTGGTATTCTTTGTTGAAAAGGATAGCAAGGTAAGCTCAGGAGCTACTGATTGGGTGAGCCAATGACAGACATATGTACAGCCATCAATGTGTTAACTAGCTCTTAGTAGTGCATTGCGTTAACAAAGAATAACAAGAAAATGAAGTAAACTGGAAAGTAATTACACATTGTATTCTCTCTCAATCATGACTTTTTTGGGGGTTTTTATGTCCCCTTAAGGTCTGCTCTAGAGTAGTAATGCGCAATTCAGACTTGGCTGTTGACTGATGGTTACACATGTGTCTTGTCATTGCCTCACCAGATGTGTTTAGCTAAGTTAAAGTAGTGCATTGCTGATTTTACTCCTACCTAGGTTTACGAGAGGAATCTAGGACTCGGATTGAAAAATCACTTAAAATTGCATGCTCTATTTAAATTCCGATTTACAGTAAAGGCCAATTAAACTTGCAGGATTCAGATAGTGTTTTTTTTTTTAAATTGCATGTTCTAATTTTAATTTTTTGTGAAGCTAGGAAGGCTGATAAGAGTTTTTGGGGTGTGCATTTGTCTTTAGCCATCTGACAGAAGTGTTTAAACTATGTATTTGTTTAAAGTACTGGTGCCATAGAATGCTAAAGACAAGCGTGTGCTCCTATTCATCTAAGATTACCTTTCAACAAGGGATAGAAGGAGAAGTAAGCAAAACTTGATAATGTAAATAAACCTAAATGGATTGGAAAGAGTGATTTATATAGCTTTTCAGCTTCGTTTTTTTTTTTTTTTTTAATAAATTAAAGACATTCTAGCGTTTGAATAAAAAAAAAATTATTTTTTTTTTAAGCTCAAGAAAGAGGGAACAATCCTCTTGCAATTTTGTCCTTAATTTCTGTCTGTAAATGTTTTTTAAAGAAATCTACAATACATAAAGCTTACAGAAAATTATTATATATTTTTTTTTTTTTTTTGTCTCCCTAGTTGAATGGAGTCCTGACCAATCTTCCATTCTCTGTTGACAATGGTAAACTCTCTATCTACAAACAAGGCTTCAATGCCATTGTTCAAACAAGTTTTGGCTTAAGAGTCACCTTTAACTGGGAAAGCTATGTTGCTGTCAAAGTTCCCAGTTCTTATTCAGGAGCCTTGTGTGGTCTTTGCGGAAACTTTGATAGCAATAAGAACAATGAATTTATAATGAAGAATAGCCAAGTTGCTGCAAATCCAACACTCTTCGGTAAAAGCTGGAATGTCAAAAATGTACCTGGCTGTTCAGAAGAAGATATTGCAGACTGCTCAAATCTGGCATTGGTTGAATTACGTGAACAATCTAACTTGGTAGGCTGCGGAATCCTCCTAGATAAGTCTGGGCCTTTTAGAGAATGCCATGAGAGGGTAGATCCTAAAGGTTTCTTCAAAGACTGTGTTTATGATTCCTGCTTATACAATGGACGTAAAGATATTCTGTGCAAGGTCGTTGCCAGTTATGCAACCGCTTGTCAAGATGCTGGTGCGACAGTATACTCCTGGAGATCAGCTAAGTTCTGCAGTAAGTTCTAGTTGCATAATCAGTGTTTGTTTGGTAGGTTGGTGTAAGACCTAGTATTTTTAGTTTAAAAAAAAATAAATAAATTGAGTCAGGAAAGGCCATTAAACTGCTTTCATACTCACTTTTTTATTTTAACAATTTCAGGTCCCAACTGTGGTAAAAATAGCCACTATGAAGTTTGCGCAACTGGGTGTGCTCCAACTTGTCTAACTCTTTCTCCTCCACTGGGATGTGACCCTAAATGCTCAGAGGGTTGTTCTTGTGATGATGGCTTCATTCTCAGTGGGGGCGATTGTGTTCCTCTTTCCCAATGCGGTTGCAGTTACAAAGGTCAATACTACAAAACTGGGCAAAGATTTTTCCCCAGTGGATTATGCAGTCAACAATGTGTGTGTACAGCTAGTGGGGTGGAGTGTAAAGCTTTCTCCTGTGGCCCCAATGAAGAATGTAAAGTGGTTGATGGAGTTCAGAAGTGCCAGGCAATTGGTTCTGCCAAATGTTCTGCAGCAGGTGATCCCCATTATCGGTCATTTGATGGTCGTGCATTTGACTTCCAAGGTACCTGCACCTACACGCTATCAAAGACTGTCACAAACAGGGAAAACTTGGTTCCATTCACCATCAGTGTGAAAAATGAAAAGTGGGGCAATGGGAAAGTGGCTGTTACAAAGTTGGTGGCTTTTGAAATCTATGATTACACTCTAGTCCTTCAATATAACAACAAAGGTCGCATCTTGGTAAGTCAAACTATGCACTGCAAAGGAGATCTCATGAACTGTTTACAATTGGCAATATTTAACTAAATATTCTATTGCCCCGTCTAATCTGCTTATGATTGACTTATTTTGTATTTTTTTTTAAGTTTCTTAAATTACTTTCAACTTATGATTTCTTTATGGTGAGAATTGGTTAACCATTACAACACATCCTTTAAATGCAACTTTATGTAAAACATTTTAATTCCTTTTTTGTATAGCATGTAAAGATGTATTTAATTTATAGGAATTTTGTAGGTTTATAGGTGTCTAGATTGTAAATACAGATGTGTCAAAGGATTTTCTAAAAAATGTTTTTTTCTTAGGTCAATGATGTATTCAACAACCTACCATTAACCCTAAAAGATGGCAAAATACGAGCCTATCAGCATGGCCTGAGAGTCATCATTGAAACAGAAGCTGGAGTGCAAGTTAGCTATGATCTAGTTTATGATGTTTTAGTTACTGTTCCAGGAAACTACAAAGGCCAGTTGGGTGGCCTATGTGGTAACTATAATGATGATAAGAATGATGAGTTCCAGCTTCCAGACAAGAGAGTGGTTTCTGATGCTACTGCCTTTGGGGCATCATGGAAGGTTCAGATTCCAGGTGTTTCCTGTGATGATGGATGTGGTGGTGCTGGCAATCCATGCCCATCTTGTGATGACAAGAAAAGAGAAATCTTCAAAACTGACAACTACTGTGGTTTCCTTAAAAAGAAAGATGGCCCTCTGAGTGCTTGTTATGCCACAATTGATCCTGACCTCTATTTCAACAACTGTATGTTTGATATTTGTGCCAGTGCTGGGGATGGAAGCATCCTGTGTAAGAGTATCCAGAGTTATGTTGCTGCATGCCAAGAAGCTGGTATCAAAATCCAGCCATGGAGAACCGAATCTTTCTGTCGTAAGTTTTGTTTGTGGTTTTTGTGTGTGGGTTTTTATTTTGTTTAAACTAGACGGAGTGAATAGATTCAAAAGAGAATATATTATGTGTCTAAAGTGGTGCGGGACAACTGGAGCCATAATCTAAAACTATAATGAACATTTGTCATGCATAACACAACATAATTTTTTATTTAGTTGTGGAAAATAAGCCACAGGTAATTCCCATTTGTAATAGTAATTTTTAATAGCTGCCCACAGAATAAATTCTAATATTACGGTTTATGATCTCTATCTTGCTATAAAATCACTGCAAGTGGGACACTGTTTTATGGTTTATGTAAGATGTTTAATTTTTTTCCCCTCCTTTCTACCCTACCCAATTCTTCAATCCAAAATTAGCCCTTAGCTGCCCGGCTAACAGCAAATACAAGATCTGTGCAGATATCTGTTCCACCACATGTGCTGGCGTTACTGACTTTAATAAATGCCCCAACACCTGTGCTGAGGGATGTGAGTGTGATGGAGGATTTTTCTTTGATGGGCAAGGCTGTGTATCAATGGATGAATGTGGCTGCTTTGAAAATGGCAAATACTATCGGGTGAGTAAACTTGTGCATATTCTTCCTGGCACAACTGGTTTTTAGAAATGTTTGTTGTAGTACATTTTGTAGTTGAAGCTAGAAGTAATATGTTAAATAATTGTTTACATTCATGTTTACTTTTTAGAATTGCTACCGATGGCAATAATAAATTATGTGTGTACTCTCCACTGTTTACTCTATTATAATTATAATGGTATTTAATGTCTGCAGCCCAATGAGAAGGTCTTATCAAGTGACTGCAAAGAAGTCTGTACCTGTAGCCAAGCTGGCGGGCTCATATGCCAGTCAACTGGTTGTGCCAGTGATGAGAGATGTCAGATTAAGGATGGTATTGTTGGTTGTGTCAATATAGGTAAGAATACTATAATATGCCATGTCATAGATAACATTCTCTATATAATGCCAATCACGGGCTATGGTTTAGTTGATTGTTTCTCTTTGTAACCTCTACATTCACTGTAGTGTAAAACACAGAGCATTTTGTCTGACTTCTACTACCTCTCAGAAGCTGTATTCGCCAAGTCAATTAACTGACAGTGTTTGTAAACAAGATTCCTAAGCATATGCCAAAATGGCACGTTCAATCCAATGGTCTAGGTTTGTGATGGCTAACCTTTGCACCCCAGATGTGTTGGAACTACATTTCCCATGATGCTCAACTAGAAAGGACAGTTCATTAGAACTCGTAGAAACTGTTCAGATAAAGAAAGTTTTCAGGTACAGGCTGATGAACTCAGACTCATCTCTAGATCATACCCACAACACATGGTAAAAGGAATCCGATATGTAGAACAGAGAGATAGGGAAGAATTCATACACAGGCCTAGACTTAAACCTGAGAAAAGTAAACACCAATAAAACTACTTTTATCCCCAGCTACAGTGACCAATTCCACCAGATCTGTGGGATTATAAGAAAACATTTGTTTTAACTGCAGATGATCTAGTAGACGTTGCAAGGGGTGGTTGCCGCTTTGCTTACAAGAGGGGTCTTACAATTTGGAATAGAGTGTCCCTTACCTGTTTAAAGAGCACAATAGTCAACCAGAGTTCTTGGCTTACATCCAAGGGGGTCTATAGATGCCACTACCAAAATTGCAAGGCTTGTGAGTTTGTCCAGATAGGAGAGGGTTTTATCGTTTTATCAGTTCCAAAACTGGCATAGGATATCATCACAAAATATGCTATAATTGCAGGGCCACCTATGTGATTTATTCCCTAACATGCACAATTTGCAACATTCAATACGTAGACATGACCTCAAGAGATCAGGTCCCCGATACGGGAGCACATCTGTAATATCAAGAACGGTATGCTGACTACACCCCTTATCTCACACTATGCACATGACAAGAATCCCAAGGGACTGAGATGGACTGTAGTTGATCATTTATCCAGACTCAAATGAGGGGGTGACAGAGATAAACTACTAGCTAAACAGGAGGCCTTCTGGATTCTTACAGACATCCACTGGGATTGAATAGTGAATATGACCATCAATTTCTGGCAATGATGTAGCATATCACTTCCAATGTGCTAGATATATTGGCCGTAGAATAGTCCCCACCTTGCCCAGATAAGAATCCACTTACACACCTTTGAGTAACTCCAAATTGAATGATCATATACCTGATCATGTTCCCTATACTCTCTATTTGACCCCCCCTTCTAATAGTATTGAAATTACATGGGCAATTTTTTCCAAATATTTTTAGGGGGAGCTAAAATCAGACACAAACAATGTTTGACCTATTTAGCTCCATATATTTGAGAATACACCTAAATTAAATCAAACCATTAATAAGCGCAAAGGTTATGGTGTGGCTAATGTACAGATGTCAAATTGGCAACTTTGAAAACCTTATCCCTGAAAATGGAAAGATGAAATATTCCATGTAGGGTCTAATATAAGCAGTATGTCTATATATCTTACAATTTTGCCTATGTCCAATGCACTAATGACCCAATTCTCTATCAATCCCCTAGATTACGAGTTTTGTGTTGTGGCTTGTAACGCTAAAAATATGGCATTTTCAGCATTAAAACAGCACCGCAGCTATTACAAGTCTTGTCGGTATAGGTGAGGCTAAAAAGTGAGCGTTACAGCTTATAATGACAAGATCCATAACGCCATCTAAAGTCAGTAGTTATGAATTTTATGCTACAGCTTTGTAGTATAAAAAACTCATAACTAAAGTGTTACAAAGTACACAAACACCCATACACTACCTATTAACCCCTAAACCGAGGCCCTCCCGCATCGCAAACCGTATAATACATTTATTAACCCCTAATCTGCCGCTCCCGACATCGCCGCCACTAATAAAATGTATTAACCCCTATTCCGCTGCTCCCTGACATCGTCGCCACTATAATAAACCTCTTAACCCTAAACTGACACCCTCCCACGTCACAAACACTATTTAAATATTAACCCCTAATCTGCCGTCCACCTACACTGCCGCTATAATAAATCTATTAACCCCTAAACCTCAAACCCCCACAATAAAATATACTAAAATAAACTATTCACCCCTAAACCTAACAACCCCCCTAACCTTATATTAAAATTACAATTTCCCTAGCTTAAATGAAAAAATACCTGTCAAATTTAAAAAAAATAAACTAATATAACTATTAAACTAACTACCAATTAAATAAAACTAAACTACACGTTAAAAAAACACTACTCTAAAAATTGCAAACTATCTAATTACAAAAATACTAAATTACAAAAAATAATTACACCTAATCTAATAGCCCTATCAAAATAAAAAAGCACACCCAAAATAAAAATAAAAACCTAGCCTACAATAAACTACCAATGGTCCTTTAAAAGGGCCTTTTGTGGGGCATTGCCCCAAAGATATCAGCTTTAACCTGTAAAAAAAAAAGACCCACCCAACCAACCCCCAAAATAAAAAAACATTCTAAAAAAACTAAGCTACCCATTGCCCTGAAAAGGGTATTTGTATGGGCATTGCCCTTTAAAAGGGCATTTAGCCAATAGAATGAGAGCTGCTTGAATCGTATTGGCTGATTTGAATAGTCAATAGTATTTTAGCAGCCCTAATTCCTATTGGCTGATTCAAAATTTTCCATCTTGAATCGCGTCCCTTGCATTAAAGATTTGGTGTATGGCGGTGACCGTATGAAGAGGATGCTCCTCACCTGATGTCTTCCGGTTAGACCCGCTCCGTGCCTCCAGGATCAAGATAGATGCCGCTTGGATGAAGATTGAAGAGGCCGCCTGGTTGAAGACTTCACCGGGATGAAGATCGTTCAAGTGGAACTTCATAAAAAGTGGATCATCAAGGGTTAGTGTTAGGCTTTTTTAAGGGTTTATTGGGTGGGTTTTATTTTTTAGTTTAGGGTCTGGCAGTAAAATAGCTAAATGCCCTTTTTAAGGGCGATGCCCATACAAATGCCCTTTTCAGGGCAATGGGTAGCTAAGGTCTTTTGGGGGGTGGGGGTTTGTAATGTTAGTGGGTCTTTGTAAAAAAGAAATTCCACTAAAAGAGCTGATATCTTTAGGGCAATGCCCTACAAAAGGCCCTTTTAAGGGTCATTGGTATTTTATTCTAGATTAGGTTTATTTTGGGGGGGTATTAGAATAGGAATAATTTTGATCATTTGTTTTGTGCAATGTATATTTTTTTGATTTTTTTTTTTTTTTTTAAATCTAGATTAGGCTTTTTTATTTTGGGGTGTGGGTGTTACTTTTTTTTAAAAAAAAAGTTTTGTTTTTAGTTTTAAATATGTATTTAGTTAATAGTAAATTTAATTTAGATCTAATTTAATTATGTTAGTTATGGGGTGTTAGGGTTAGGGTTACGTTGGGCTTAGGGGTTAATATAGTTTAATTTAGGTTGTAGTGATGTGGGAGGCCAGAGGTTTAGGGGTTAATGGCCTTATTTAGATGGCGGCGGAATAGTAGTTAATAACTTTAGTATAGTGGCGGCGATATCGGGAGCGGCAGATTAGGGGTTAATAACTGTAGGCAGGCGTCGGCGATGTCGGGGGCAGCAGACTAGGGATTTATGTTAGGGTTTTAATTTTAAACTGTATTTTCTTTTCCCCCATAGACATTAATGGGTCTGCGTTACGGAGCTTTTGTTTCTGTGATAACAGGTGTTAGACTTTTTTTTTTTTGTCGCCTCTCCCCATTGATGTCTATGGGGAAAGCGTGCACGAACACGTCAAACACAGCGTTTGTATTGTGTACGGGGGTTAAAATCTACATATCGCACACGCAAGCCATGTTTTTCAAAACAATGACTGTGCTATAGGGGGTTAAATAACGCTACTTTTGTGGTGTTCTTTACTTTCCCTATAGCGCTCAAAACTCGTAATCTAGGTGAAAGTTATTAAAATTATAGTTTTAATACCTTGATAACTAACCCTGTCCATTAGTTTAATTATTTGACTTTAAGCTCATACTTAATCCACCCACTTGGTCAGTATCATTCACTATATTCTACATTATACACATTTAAAAGAATGTCAAACTCTGTATATCGCCACATCGTACCCTTTGCGCAAATATGTGGGTAAACTGAAGTTTTGCAGGAGCTGTTTCTTCCTCCTGTATTGCTTATATTGTCAGTTCTCCTCCATTATGAACAGTGCTTAACACACTTGAGTTTAAATATTTAACAAGTGTAGTGATTAATCATTCATTCAGGTTGTGTTGCTGTTTTTATCCAATGAAATTTGAGCACTTTCTTTAAGAGCATAGGTGTCTGCCAGTACCCACGCTATAACTACAGCAGAATGGCCGAAACACGTCAGCGGATCTGACAGATACACCAACCTTTGATGGCACACCACTACAGGGAGTGCAGAATTATTAGGCAAATGAGTATTTTGACCACATCATCCTCTTTATGCATGTTGTCTTACTCCAAGCTGTATAGGCTCGAAAGCCTACTACCAATTAAGCATATTAGGTGATGTGCATCTCTGTAATGAGAAGGGGTGTGGTCTAATGACATCAACACCCTATATCAGGTGTGCATAATTATTAGGCAACTTCCTTTCCTTTGGCAAAATGGGTCAAAAGAAGGACTTGACAGGCTCAGAAATGTCAAAAATAGTGAGATATCTTGCAGAGGGATGCAGCACTCTTAAAATTGCAAAGCTTCTGAAGCGTGATCATCGAACAATCAAGCGTTTAATTCAAAATAGTCAACAGGGTTGCAAGAAGCGTGTGGAAAAACCAAGGCGCAAAATAACTGCCCATGAACTGAGAAAAGTCAAGCGTGCAGCTGCCAAGATGCCACTTGCCACCAGTTTGGCCATATTTCAGAGCTGCAACATCACTGGAGTGCCCAAAAGCACAAGGTGTGCAATACTCAGAGACATGGCCAAGGTAAGAAAGGCTGAAAGACGACCACCACTGAACAAGACACACAAGCTGAAACGTCAAGACTGGGCCAAGAAATATCTCAAGACTGATTTTTCTAAGGTTTTATGGACTGATGAAATGAGAGTGAGTCTTGATGGGCCAGATGGATGGGCCCGTGGCTGGATTGGTAAAGGGCAGAGAGCTCCAGTCCGACTCAGACGCCAGCAAGGTGGAGGTGGGCTGGTATCATCAAAGATGAGCTTGTGGGGCCTTTTCGGGTTGAGGATGGAGTCAAGCTCAAATCCCAGTCCTACTGCCAGTTTTTGGAAGACACCTTCTTCAAGCAGTGGTACAGGAAGAAGTCTGCATCCTTCAAGAAAAACATGATTTTCATGCAGGACAATGCTCCATCACACGCGTCCAAGTACTCCACAGCGTGGCTGGCAAGAAAGGGTATAAAAGAAGAAAATCTAATGACATGGCCTCCTTGTTCACCTGATCTGAACCCCATTGAGAACCTGTGGTCCATCATCAAATGTGAGATTTACAAGGAGGGAAAACAGTACACCTCTCTGAACAGTGTCTGGGAGGCTGTGGTTGCTGCTGCACGCAATGTTGATGGTGAACAGATCAAAACACTGACAGAATCCATGGATGGCAGGCTTTTGAGTGTCCTTGCAAAGAAAGGTGGCTATATTGGTCACTGATTTGTTTTTGTTTTGTTTTTGAATGTCAGAAATGTATATTTGTGAATGTTGAGATGTTATATTGGTTTCACTGGTAAAAATAAATAATTGAAATGGGTATATTTTTGCCTAATAATTATGCACAGTAATAGTCACCTGCACACACAGATATCCCCCTAAAATAGCTATAACTAAAAACAAACTAAAAACTACTTCCAAAACTATTCAGCTTTGATATTAATGAGTTTTTTGGGTTCATTGAGAACATGGTTGTTGTTCAATAATAAAATTAATCCTCAAAAATACAACTTGCCTAATAATTCTGCACTCCCTGTAGTTTGTTTTTAATATTGTGAAAAATAAAGGAACTTTTTATTTTAACTGTATTTTCAAGCCTACGAGTTCAAATACCTTTTAGACTGCAGAGTGCCTAAGCATCATGGGAAATGTAGTTATACATCATCTTGAGTACTATGGTTGGCGATCACTGTGCTAGGTAGAGCACTGTTAGTTTTGTAGCTTAACGTGTAGTTGTGTAATCGAAGGATGTTTCTCATTAGCTATCAAAGCTATATGCTTTCATAACCAAATGTAATGCCTTTTTATAAGAGATGGATACAATTGGTTTTTATTTATATTTTTATTATAGATCCACCCAGTTCTTGTATCCTCTTTGATTTCTTGCTAGCTAAATTGCCATTGTGTGTGAGAAATGTTGATCATATTGAAGGGAAAGTCTGCTTTAATGTTTTTATTTTTAAAAAAGATATCTGATCACTTTAATAATCCCTCAGATTACATTGTATCGAAGGCTCTGAAGACTGCCCCTTTAGCCCAATTCTTTGGACAGACTTGCATTGCAGCAAATCAGTGCTGACTCTTTAACATTGTTCTCACTCCAGTGGAGTTTTTTATATGGTACTCATTAACTAGTGCTTTCTAGCTGTGAAAAAAAAAAACGGTCAATGCACTGAGATAAAAGGTGGCCTTTAAGGGCTTAGAAATTGGCATATGAAACTACCTAGGTTTAGCTTTCAACAAAGAATACAAAGAGAACAAAGGAGATTTGATGATAAAAGTAAATTGGGAAGTTGTTTAAAATTGCATGCCCTATCTGAATCATGAGGTGTGTGGTTTAAAAAATAAAATAAAATATAAAAACAATTTCTATACTGTCCTTTAAAAGACAACTTAAATTCAATATTTTTAGATCCGTGCAAATCTGTGAAATGCAGGACAAAGGAGACCTGCAAAATCCAAGATGGAAAACCGGTCTGTGTCCCTAACTTCACGGGCACCTGCTGGGGATGGGGTGATCCTCACTACCATACTTTCGATGGCTATAATTTTGACTTCCAAGGAACCTGCACATACATCCTATCTAAATATATTGGTGATGACCCAGATTTGGTACCATTTACAATTGAGGAGAAGAATGATAACCGCGGTAGCCAGGCAGTCTCCTATGTGAGACATGTCAATATCTACATATATGGATACAAGATCTCCATTGTGAAGGGGGAATTTGGAAAAATTAGGGTAAGTTACTCTATCAGGACGTATTTGTGTCTTTTTTTCTGAGTTCGAAAACTAGGAGTTAAAAAAAACTTAGACTTCAATTTAATAAACAATAGTGAACATTTAAACTGCATATATAAATATATAAATGTAACAAATGCCAAAACAATTGTCAAGTAAAAGAATATAGTCCTTTAATCTCATAGGTTGAGACTTCTTCCAAATTATTTTAGGTGCTGGGTTAATCCTGGACATAAACTCCTGTGAATAAAGGGAACAGTCTTTTTCCAGCATTAACCCAGCACCTGGAAGAAATTTCAACCTGTGGAATTGAAGGACTATATCCTTATACAAAAATACAATGAAAATGCCAAAACAATTGTCTAAGTTTTTATTTTTTATTTTTATATTGTGTGTGTGTATACACACGCACAAATTCCTTTATCCTTATAAAGAATAGATGCTGCACTCACCCGTCTTGAAAAGAATGTTCAATATAATTTACATCACATAAACATGACAAATACCCCCAGATGTTCCTTGAGACGCAGCTTGGATTACCCCTTGAGAAAGGTACCAGTCCGGTACCGAAATGTCTGGGGGTATTTGTCATGTTTATGTGATGTAAATTGAACATTCTTTTCAAGACCGGTGAGTGCAGAGTCTATTCTTTAAAAGGATAAAGGAATCCTTGGACATGCAGCATCCTGTCTGTTGTAATATTGGATTAGTGAGTGCACCTGAACTTGGAATATATATATTATATTATATCCAATCTATCTCTGGATTAACAGAAAATGTGCAATATGCATCAAAACGAAATTAGACAGGTGCATAAATGTGGGCACCCTTGTCATTTTGTTGATTTGAATACCTGTAACTACCTAGAACTGATTAATTGGAACACACAATTGATTTGGTGAGCCCATTAAGCCTTGAACTTCATAGACCGGTGCATCCAATCATGAGAAAAGGTTTTTAAGGTGGCCAATTGCAAGTTGTTGTTCTTTGTCTCCCCTCTGAAGAGTGGCAACATGGGGGGCCTCTAAACAACTCTCGACCTGAAAACAAAGATTGTTCAACATTATGGTTTAGGGGAAGGCTACAAAAAGCTATTGCAGAGATTTAATCTGTCAGTGTCCACTGTGAGGAACATAGTGAGGAAATGGAAGACCACAGGCACAGTTCTTAAGGCCAGAAGTGGCAGGCCAAGTAAAATATTGCAAAGGCAAAGGATGGTGAGAATGCTCAAAAACAGACCACCTCCAAACACCTACAACATAATCTTGCTGCAGATGGTTTCACTGTGCATTGTTCAACAATTCAGTGCACTTTGCACAAGGAGAAGCAATATGGGAGAGTGATGTGGAAGAAGCCTTTTCTGCACACACGCCACAAACGCACATTTGTACAAGCCAACTTCATTTTGGAAGAATGTGCTGTGGACAGATGAAACAAAGATTTATTTGGTCAGAACAAGGGGCGTTATTCATGGCGGCAAAAGAACACAGCGTTCCAAGATAAACACTTGCTACCCACATTAAAATTTTGTGGATGTTCTATCATGCTGTGTGGCCAGTGCCGGTACTGGGAATCTTGAGAATAATTTTGAGGAATCAGTCACAAACTTAGTTACGCCAAGACTGAATATTTTAACAAGACAACGACCCAAAACACTGCTCAAAATCTACTCTGTACTTGTTCCTCTGCATA